>NW_027208304.1:0-272605 GCF_964237555.1 Oryctolagus cuniculus
TGGCCACAACAACCGGAGCTGCGCTAATCTGAAGCCAGGAGCCAGGATTTTCTTCCGGGTCTCCCACGTGGGTGCAGGGGCCCAAGGACTTGAGCCAGTTTGTACTGCTTTCCTGGGCCATAACAGAGAGCTGGATAGGAAGTGGAGCATCCTGTACTCAAACTGGCACCCATGTTGAATGCTGACACTGTGGGTGGCGGTTTTGTCTACTATGCCGCAGTGCCAACCCCAACAAATTCTTTCAATTTCTGTTTGTGGTAAAGAGTCTTTATTTACCCTTTATTCAAAAATCAGAACTTTGCTGGCTATAGTATTCTGGGTTGGCAGGTTTTTTTTTTTTCCCTGTTAAACTTGCAAACTTGCACTATATCTCACCATTATCTCCTAGCCTATAGGGTTTCTGATAAGAAGTCCGGAGCCAGGAGCTTCTTTCCAGGTCTCCCACATGGGGAACAAGTTCCCCAGGAGTTTGGGCCATCTTCCACTACTTTACCTGGTGCATTAGCAGGGGAGTGGAATGGAAGTGAAGCAGCCAGGACTTGAACCAGAGCTCACTTGGGATGCTGGCACCACCAGCTGCGGCTTAACCTGCTATGCTACAGCACTGGCCCTGATCATTTCCTTTGGTACAGATGTTTCTAATTTTAATGTAATTCATGTAAATAAGTCTTTGTTTTATGAGTAATATTCTTGATCTTTACCTGCCACCAAGGTCCTGCAGTTTATTTCCTGTGTTATCTTCCAGACGTTGCACTATTTTATTTTTCACATAGATTATTATCTTCCTGGATTTAATTTTGGTGCAAGGTACAATATAGAAGTCAGTTGTTTTCCCATATATATAGTCAGTGACCTTCACCAATTATTGAAAACATTCAATTATTAAATAAACTTTTTTTTAAAAAAAGGAAAATATTATTTGAAAAGCAGAGTTATAGAGAGGCAGAGAGAGAGAGATCTTCCATCTGCTGGTTCTCTCCCCAAATGGCTGCAATTGCCAGAGCTGAGCTGATCTGAAGCCAGGAGCCAGGAGCTTCCTCCAGGTCTCCCACATGGGTGCAGGGGCCCACAGACTTGGGCCATCTTCCACTGCTTTCCCAGGTGCATTAGCAGGAAGGTGGATCAGAAATGGAGTAGTCAAGACTTGAAACAATGCCCATATGAGATGCTGGCACTGCAAGCTGGGTCTTTAACTCGCTGCCCCACAGTGCTGTCCCCTGTTAATATTTTCTTTCAGTGGCACCCTTGTCACAACTTAATTATGTATATATATATATGTATATATATATATGTATTTTTACTTCTAGACTCAACCCTGATGCTTTGATTTCTTTGTCTAATTTTGTGTCACTTCTGACAATATTGAACTTTACCTGAGCTCTGTAGCCCAGAAACACAGGGACAGAGGAATCCTGCATGCTTCTCTTTCTCAGAAATAGTTTATTGCAAAGAACAATTCTTCCCCAGATGACTTAGATAATACTCACCTTGCCAGTTTGACTTGAGAGCACTAATTGCCACATATTCATCCTAAATGCACCTGCTAATTGAAGTGTCTATCTGTTATTTAAATACCTTTATAAAAAATTAGACTTCTTATACTTCTGTGCTAAGAGCCAGGTACCCAGGCAAAACTTCTGCAGAGCCTGGGAGATTGGGCTGCTTTCTTCATTGCTTAACTTCCAATGAAATGGCTCCAAAAGAACTTAAGGAAAAACTTTGATTTTTAAAGCAGGTGAGAATCCTATTTACTTTTTAAATAGTATTTTATATAGGTACATATATTACACGTACACACATTTGTATGAATCTGAAAAGGATAGAAAAGAGTTTGTCACTACAATTTCTCTAATGGAAATGCTTCAAGGAAAGTGAGGTAGGGGAAATATCTTTCCCACACTTACCCTTACAATCTCACCTTTTTGTTATTTCAGACACACTCCCTCCAAATTTCCATTTGTGTTACAGAGGTGTTTAGCTGAAATATTTATCTGAATCGAACCATCAAAAGCAAGTATTTATTAACTGACTTGATCAATTTAATTAAGCTTGTCTCCTCCCACAAGAACCTGAACTTTGAACCTTCAGCCACCCAAAGTGGCATGCAGAATAGCTGCTCCTTAGCTTTCCTTACTTTGCCCTATAAAATAAATAATACTCCAAAGAAAGATAGTCCCTGAAGCTTATTTTCTTTTTCCTATAAAAGAAGAGCTATTGATCTGGCACTGTGGTATAGTGAGTTAAGCAACCACTTCGAATACCTGGCATCTCATATCTGGGTACTAGTTGGAGTCCCAGCTGCTCCTCTCCTGAACCTGGTTCCTGTTAATGTGCCTGGGAAGGTAGCAGATGGTGGTACAAGTACTTAGGCCCCTGCCACCCCTGCGAGGAGACCAGGATGGAGTTGCTGGCTCTTCTCTTTGGCCTGGTCCAATCCAGTGGCTGCTACAGCCATTTAGGAAGTGAACCTGAAGAAAGAAGATCTTTGTCCTTTTCTCTGTTGCTGTGCCTTTCTAATAAATAAATCTTTGAAAAAGGAAAGAAGGGAGGAAGGAAGGAAGCCTGTTTCCACCTGACCCCTCAAATGTTTGCATCTGATCAGAACATTCTTATTCCAATAGTCTGCTGCCCCTTGTTGCAGTTTCCTTTTGAATAATTTCTATCTTTGGTAAGTCCAGTTTTGTTTTCATTTAACAATACCCATGCCTTACTTGCTATCATGGCTTTAAAATACATGTTAATATCTGGTTGAGTAAATTTTTCCAGTTTGTCAATGCAGAGTTTTTATTTTGGTGAACTTTTCCCAAGGAAATTATTCAAAGTAAGTAAAATAGTTCATATTTATCACATTATCTATCAAAACTGAAATGCATAAATTGTGATTGATTTAAAAAGTAGACTAAGTTTCCCTTAAAACAAATGACCAGATAATGATTCAAGGACAACCACCATACCACTCAACAGGCCTTAAATGATAAAATTTAAGAGAGAGAAATAAATGCTAAAAAGACTAGATTCAAGCCGGTGCTGCGGCCGGCGCACCACACTGATCCGATGGCAGGAGCCAGGTACTTCTCCTGGTCTCCCATGCAGGTGCAGGGCCCAAGTACTTGGACCATCCTCCACTGCATTCCTGGGCCATAGCAGAGAGCTGGCCTGGAAGAGGGGCAACCGGGACAGAATCCGGCACCCTGACTGGGACTAGAACCCGGTGTGCCGGCTCCGCTAGGTGGAGGATTAGCCTGTTGAGCTGAGGCGCCAGCTTCCCACTACCTTTTGAAGATATGTGTGTATGTGTGCATATATGTAGACAGACAGACATAGCATGGGGCAAGACAAACTGACCATCTTCCCCCACCCCTCCCCCAATCCCTTGAGATAATCTCCCTCCTCCAATACGTGTTTATTCTGGTCTGCGCTGGGCCACACATGGAAAGGGAACCTCGTCTGACTTGCGTCCTCACTGAGGAGGCCAACATTCCTCCACGTCCCCATCTCACGCCCACTCCAGGGTCTGCCTCGGGAAGTGCTGCAAGGCTGGGGTGCAGTCAGGCACCAAGGCCCTGCCTGTGGTCCTCAAACACGGGGTGTGACTAAGAAGGAGCTGGAAGCCCAGGTAGCAAGACTCTGCCGGCCAGAGGAGAGTGGCAGGTGAGGGGAGGGACAAGCCCAATACAGCACTTGCCTTCCCCCGCCCCCTCCAGTTCTGCTGCTTCCAGCAGGCATGCAAAGCCCAGGCGGAAAACCAGGAACCCGAGGAGGGGAAAGAGGAGAGATGGAGGCAGAAGAGAACAAGGCTGGGGGCTCAGGTCACGCAGGTCAGGCCAGCGCTGGGGCCCCAGGAGTGGGACGGGAACTGTGACTCACACCTCTCTGCTCCCTGACAGATGAGGGTGAGAAGGGCAGCGGCAGTGAAGACGCATGCTCAGGCAGCGAGAGTGAACAGGAGAGGGGTGACAGGGATGAGGCGAGTGACAAGAATGGCAGTGGCGAGCAGGAGAGCCCAGGCCTCCTGGGACAAGCAGATGATCTGGCTGCGATGCCGATCTAGAGGACGATGCCGACTCTGACGAGCACGATGAGCCTGTGGTGCAGTGACAGTGACTCGGACAGCAGCGGAGACGCAGGTGCTTAGCGGAATCACAGGCAGAGCGCCAGTCCCCGCCCCTGTGGCAGGGAGCACTTGGCCCAGGGGGACAGCAGTGAGCCTGCAGCCTCTGACTCCCAGGAAGCCGACAGTGCCTGAGCCCCAGGGCTGGCACAGGCACCGTTACTGATCAGCTGCACAAGATTAAAACTAGCGATGGACTCTCTACTGCTCTTCACCCGGAAAGAAGTTATTTACCCTGCTGCTGTGAATAACAACAACACAACAGACAAATCCCAAATCTCCAAGTGGAACCATTCAACTGAATGTTTACAACTTAATAAAACCCAATTGAAAAACAGGCAGAGTTTGAATAGACAGTTCTTCAAAAAGCATGTTCAACTGACCAATAGGAACATTAAGAAGATGCTTAATAACTACTAGTCATGTAGGAAATGCAAATCAAAACCACATTAAGCTATTATGTTGTATCTCTTAGTATAAAAAAACCAAAATAAGTGTAGGTGAGGATGAGCAGCAGTTGGGACCCTGTGCACTGCTGGTGGGAATTTGAAATGCTGCAGTCACTGCACAAGACAGCACAGCATGTTCTGAATACAAACACAGCACTCCTGTATGAACCAGCCACTCCACTTCTAGCTATGTTCCTAAAGAAGTGAAAGCAGGTTCCAGAAGCGAGAAATTGTGCAACCATGTAAATTACAGCATTATTCACAACAGTCAACAGGTGGAAGCAAACCAACATCCATCAACAGACAAATGGATAAATGTGGTAAATACATAGGATGATGGAATATTATTCAGCTATAAAAAGGAAATGCTGACATATGTTACAGGAGGGATGAACCCTAAAGACATTACATTAAATAAACTGGCTACAAAAGGGCAAATATTCTATGATACCTCTTGTAAGAGGTGTTAAAGTAGTCCAATTCATAGAGAAAGAAAGTAGAATGGGAGTTACCAAGGGCTGGGACAAAGGGAGAAGGGGGAATTGTTCAGTTGGTACAGGGTTTCAGTTAGGATAGATGAGAAAATTCTGGAGATGGATTGTCATGCAGTTATACAACATAAATGCTGATAGTGTTTCAAGATGGCAGAATAGGAAGGGAGCTTACTACTCTAGTCTAGATGAAGATGGTTAAGAAAAATAAAGGTGAGAGGCTGCAACCTCAGGGAACAGTTAGGGAGAAAAAGGCAGAAGAAACCATTAGAGGGACACTGTGCATCTACGTGGAGGGTGTGGATGCACACAACTCAGGACCCCAGCGACCAAAAGCCTCAGCACCAGCTTTGGAGTGAGGAGACACCAGACTGCTGCAGGCCAAGCCACTGGCAAGAAGGCTGTGGGAAGAGTCTGGTTTGAGTCTGGCTTGGAGCCTTGAGGGGGGACAGTGAACCTGCCAACCTAGAGGGAAAAAAAAAAAAGAGGGTTTCTGTTTCTCCCTGACCCGCCGGCACCAGTGGCCTGTCCTGTGACGAGCTGAGAGGGCAGGCAGCATTTTGGACACACATAACAGCCGCGCTCGCTGGTGTCTATGTGCCCAGCAACCAGCCGAGAGGAAACGCCCAAGTCTGGGTGGGATAACTGACAGGGGGCTGGGTGCCCGTAACTGTGGGAGCCTCGTGTGCTATGACTGTGAAAACACGGGCTGCATCGGAGGGCGCAGGGTGTGGCTGGGTCTCGGGGCAGTCACTGTGGTGGCTCATCATGCTGGAGGTCCCTGATTCCCTGGTGAGGGTCACTGCTACAGGATCCATGTCCACCCGAGGACTGCAGGGATACTTTGACACGATCAGAAAAGATCTTCACCACAAAACGTTGTAGTCAAACTCTCCACAGTAAAGCATAAAAGATTCTAAAATGTGCATGAGAGAAATGCCAGGTTACTTTCAGAGGCTCTCCAATTAGACTCACAGCTGAATTCTCATCAGAAATGAGATATATTCCAAGTCTTAAGAGAAAAAAACTGTCAACCTGGAATACTGGACTCTGCAAAGCTCTCATTTACAAATGAAGGTGAAATAAAGACCTTCCACAACAGAGATTGAGTTTGTCAGTACTCGTCCAGCATTACAAAAGGTACTTAAGGATGCACTACACACAGAAACATGGTCATCACTATGAAAGAAGATGAGGGCGGACAATCTCCCAGTAAAAGTACAAAGGAAATCCAAAGTAAACAATAGGAATGTTTATGGGGGAATGGCAGGGCCAAGTCCTTACTTATCAATAGTCAACTTGAATGTAAATGGCCTCAACTCTCTAGTAAAAAGGCACAGACTGGCTGAATGGATTAAAAAACAAAACCCATCTATCTGCTGCCTACAAGAAACACATCTCACCAACAAAGACACATGCAGACTGAAAGTCAAAGGATGAAAAAAGATATTCCATGATATCAGAAAGCTCTCTGCTATGGCCTGGGAAAGCAGGAGAGGATGGTCCAAGTCTTTGGGCCCCTACTCCCACGTGGGAGACCTGGAGTTAGCTCCTGGCCCGGATCAATGCAGCTCCGGCCATTGCGGCCAATTGGGGAGTGGACTATCAGATGGAAGACCCCCCTCTCTCTCTTTCTCTCTCTCTCTCTGCCTCTCCTCTCTCTGTGTAACTCTTTTGAATAAATAAATAATAAATAAATCTTTTAAAAAAAACCTACTTTCAGCAATGGACAGATCAAGCAAACAGAATATCTGCAAGCAAACAGTAGAGTTAACACTATAGACCAAATGGACCAAACAGATAACTACAGAACTTTTCATCCTACAAATGCAGAATGCACATTCTTCTCACCAGTGCATGGAACCTTCTCTAGGGTAGACCACATGCTAGGCCATAAAGCAAGTCAAAGCAAATAAAAAAATCAAAATCATATCATGCATCTTCTCTGACTACAATGGAATGAAGCTGGAAATCAGCAACTCAGGAATCTCTAGAACATATGCAACACATGGAGACTGAACAATATGCTCCTGAATGAACAGTGGGTCACTGAAGAAATCAGAAAAGAAATTTAAAAATTTATGGAAATGAATAAAGATGAAAATACAACATAGCAAAACTTATGGGATATGGCAAAAGCAGTGTTAAGAGGAAAGTATATAGCAATTGGTGCCTATATCAAGAATTAGAAAGATACCAAATAAATGAGCTATCAATGCATCTCAATGATGTAGAAAAACAATAACCAAACTCAAAAACAGTACAAGAAAAGAAATAATGAAAATTAGAGAACAAAAAAATTGAAACCCAAAAATTCAAAAGATCAGAGAAAAGTGAAGCTGGCTTTTTGAAAAAATAAAACTGACATTGGCCCAACTAACCAAAAAAAAAAAAATAAATAAAAGAGGAGACCTAAATCAATGAAATTGATATGAAAAAGGATATGGAATAGATACCACAGAAATAAAAACAATCATCAGAAACTACTATAAATAGCTGTATGCCAACAAAATGGGAAACCTACAGGAAAGAATAGACTCTTGGACACATACAACTTAACTATATTGCGCCATGAAGACATAGAAAACCTAAACAAAACAATAAGCAAAACAGAAATTGAATTAAGAATAACTACTCTCCCAGCAAAGAAAAGCCCAGAACCCAGTGGCATCACTGCTGAATTCTACCAGACATTTAAAGAAGTACTAACTCCAATTCTTCTAAAGCTATTCAAAAACAATTAAAAGGGACGGAATCCTCCTAAATTCTTTCTATGAAGCCAGCATCACCTTAAATCCTAAACCTGGAAAAGATACAACAGAGAAAGAGAACTACAGACCCGTTTCTCTGATGAATATAGATGCAAATTCCAATCAAATCCAACATCAGAATGATCATTCACTTAGACCAAGAGGGATGGTTCAACATTCACAAATCAATGTGATACAGCACATTAACAAATTGAAGAACCAAAACCATATGATTATCTCCATAGATACATAGAGAGCATCTGATAAAGTTTAACACCCTTTCATGATGAAAACTCTAAGCAAATTGTATATAGAAGAAATATTCCTCAAGGCAATGTATGAAAAACCCAAGACCAGCTTCATAGTGAATGGGGGAAAGTTGGAAGCATTCCCACAGAGATCCAGAACCAGACAAGGATACCCACCCTCATTATTGCTATTCAATGTCACCCTGGAAGTTTCAGCCACAGTCATTAGGGAAGAAAAAGAAATCAAAGGGATACAAATTAAAAAGGGGGACGTCAAACTATCCCTGTTTAGAGATGACATGATTCTATATATAGGGGATCCAGAAGACTCCACTAAGAAACTACTGGAAATCATAGAAGAGTTTGGTAAAGTGGCAGGATATAAAATCAACACACAAAAATCAACAGCCTTTGTATACATAGACAATGCCATGGCTAAGAAAGAACTTCTAAGATCAATGAAAAAAAAAATCAAATGCCTTGGAATAAATTTAACAAAGGATGGCAAAGATCTCTACAATGAAAATTACAAAACATTAAAGAAACAGAAGCCACAAAAAAGAAAAAAAAAAAAAAAGGAAAAATCTTCCATGTTCATGGGTTGGAAGAATCAGTGTCATCACATTGTCCACACTAGCAAAAGCAGTTTACAGATTCAATGCAACCAACCAACATGCCAAGGACATTCTTCTCAGATACAAAAAAAAAATGCTAAAATTCATATAGAAACACAGGAAACCTCGAATAGCTAACGGAATCCTATACAACTAAAATAAAGCTGGAGGCATCACAATACCAGATTTCAAGACATACTACAGGGCAGTTAGAATCAAAACAAACTGGTACTGGCCAAAAACAGATGGATAGACTAATGGAATTGAATAGAAATGCCAGAAATCAACCCACGCATCCATAACCAACTTATCTTTGACAAAGGAGCTAAAATCAATCCCTGGAGCAAGGACAGTCTCTTCAACAAGTGGTGCTGGGACAACTGGATCTCCACAGGCAGAAGTATGAAGAAGGACTCTTACCTTCACCTTATACAAAGATCTGCTCAAAATGGATTAAAGATCTAAATCTACGATGCAATACCATCAAATTATTAGAGAACATTGGGGAAACCTTGAAAGACACTGGCATAGGCAAAGAGTTCTTAGAAAAAAACCCCAGAGGCACAGGTAAGCAAAGTCAAATTGACAGTGAAATCACATGAAATTAAGAAGCTTCTGTATTGCAAAAGACACACTCAAAGTGAAGATGAACCAACAGAATGGGAGAAATTACTTGCAAACTATGCAATTGATAAAGGATTAATAACAGAATATATAAAGAGATCAAGAAACTCAACAACAATACAAACAACCCAGTTAAGAAACAGGCAAAGGACTCAAACGGGACTTTTTCAAAAAGAGGAAATCCAAACGGCCCACAGACACATGAAAAAAATGCTCAGGATCACTAGCCATAAGGGAAATGCAAATCTAAACCACCCCTGTTAGAAGAGCTTTCATACAGAAATCAACAAATGCTGGCAAGAATGTGGGGAAAAAGGTACCCTAATCCACTATTGGTGGGAACGTAAACTTGTACAGTCACTGTGGAAGACAGTATGGAGATACCTCAGAAATCTGAATACAGACCTACCATATGACCCAGCCATCACACTCCTTAGAATTTACCCAAAACCAAATTAGCATATGAGAGAGTTATCTGTACCCTCATGTTTATTGCAGGTCCATTCACAATAGCTAAGATGTGGAATCAACTGAAGACTGGATCAAGAAATTATGGGATATGTACACTATGGAATACTACACAGCAGTAAAAAAAAATGAAATCCAGTCATTTGCCACAAAATGGATGAAACTGGAAAACGCATCACTTAGTGAAATACTCCGGTCCCAAATGCACATACCATGTTGTCTCTGATCTGTGATAATTAACAGAGCATCTAAAAGGTAATCTGAAATAGTGAAATTAATACTTTGAGATGAAATAACTTTGAACAGCCCATGTTGACATTTGAGGAACATTTTTCTTCTTCATACAATTTGTTGAACTCTTTACATAGTATAGAGTTCACCGTATGTGTTATAAAGTTAACTGCAAATAGATCTTAGTAAAAAAATAAGAATGGGACTAGGAGAGGGAGGAGGAAAAGAGCTGGAAGTATGGGTGGGAGGGCAGGTACAATGGGAAGAATCACTACATTCCTAAAATTGTATTTATGAAATGCGTAAGTTTGTATTCCTTAAGTGAAAGTTTTATGGGGAAAAAAACTCTAAATAAAAAACAGCAACTAAAAAAACAACGTGAATGTTACAAAATTACACTTAAAATAGTTAAAATTATAAATTTTATGCTGCATTTTTCCATATATACACATAAAACCACCACATAATTACTAGAATAACTAGAAAAAAATTATATAACAACAACTTTTGAAGAAGATGTGAAGAAATTAGGACCCTCAGAGCTTGCTGTGGAAAAATAAAGTGGTACAGATGCTTTATAAAACAGTGCTTAAGGCCGGTGCTGCAGCTCACTAGGCTAATCCTCCGCCTGCGGTGCTGGCACCCCGGGTTCTAGTCCCGGTTGGGGTACCGGATTCTGTCCCAGCTGCTCCTCTTCCAGTGCAGCTCTCTGCTGTGGCCCGGGAGTGCAGTGGAGGATGGCCCAAGTCCTTGGGCCCTGCACCCGCATGGGAGACCAGGAGGAAACCCTGGCTCCTTGCTTCAGATCGGCGTAGCACACCAGCCATAGCGGCCATTTGAGGGTTAAACCAAAGGAAAGGAAGACCTTTCTCTCTGTCTCAAATAACAAAGTACTCAGCAATTCCACTCTGAGGTACATGCCCAAGAGAACTGAAAACAGATGTCAACACAAAAACTTGCTCATGAATGTTCATACAACAATCACGCATTATGGTCCCTAAGTGAAGACCATGTAAATTTATGCCAACTTATGAATGGATTACAACATGTGGTACACCCACACAATGGAATACCGAGGAATAAAAATGTTTAGGAACAGCCAGATGCATGCTACCATACGGATGAACCTTGGAAACACCATGCTAAGTGAAAATCAATCACAGGGGCCAGGTGCTATGGTGTAGCGGGTAAAGCCACTGCCTGCAGCACTGGCATCCCATATGGGCGCCGGTTCTAGTCCTGGCTGCTCCACTTCTGATCCAGCTCTCTGCTGTGGCCTGGGGAAGCAGAAGACAGCCAAACTCCTCTGGTCCCTGCACCTGTGTGGGAGACCCAGAAGAAGCTCCTGGCTTCAGATTGGCACAGCTCTAACCATTGCAGACAAATAGGGAGTGAACCAGCGGGCGGAAGACCTCCCTCTCTCTCTCTCTGCCTCTCCTCCTTTCTGTGTAACTCTTTCAAGTAAATAACTAAAAAAAAAGAAAAAAAAAGATTTAAATACTAACCAAAAGTCTCGTAAGGCTCATCGTCTTTCTTACTTTCACTGCCACTGCTTGAGATTTCGGAATTATCAGGAAACTCAAACACATCAGCAGACTTGTGCTTCTGACCAGCTTTCTGGAAGTGAAGAAAACCAAAGTCACTGAACTGGTGCTAACGCACACCAGCAGCAAGCTGCTGGACTTAACAAGGACACTCTTGCTCCTGCTGCCGCCTAGAGAAGCTAGCCACTCTGCTGTTCTCCAGGAGACAGAGGCCTCTGGAATTCTAAGGCTGGCCTGGCAAACCTTTTCTACAAAGCACCAGAGAGCATTTCAGGCTTTGCAGGTCACAAGGTTTCCACTGCAGAGGGAAAGCCCGCAGGGACAGCGCAGCCAGGAATGCGCAGGGCCGGCTTCCCACACAATCTACTCAGAGATGCAGACCTCTGCATTTCACATCATCTTCATGGCACACAACATATCCTTTTTAGTTTATTTTGGCTATTTAAAAATCATCCTTCGTTCCCAGGCTTGTGTATAAAGAGGTAGTAGGCTGGTTTTGCCCCCCAGGCCATAGCTTGCCTAGATCCCTAAAGAGAACGGTGGGCTGTCTCCCCAGAAACATGCCTGCCACCTGGACGTGCACAGCTCTGGGAGCACAGGGGCTGACAGTCCTGGCTGAAGGAGAGCCTGTGTACAGTTCAATATACGGGTAAGGCTCCGGAGGCTGGGGTTCCGGAGGATGCCAGAGGCAGAACAGAGAACAAACGCACTCGCAACTGCCCGACCTCCTGGACTTCATGTGAAATTCCAATGCCACGCGACAGGCCGTTGGAAAATAATTTGGAATTAGCTATCAAGAGCATTAAAGAAATGTACCTGCCATTACATACAGGTATTCTAAAACTCTCCTGAAGAAAAATAAAACTGTAACGTAGACAACATGGAACCTCATGAAATCACAAGCCATTGTCAGTAACACGGAGAAATGGCTGGGAGGAGTGGCAAAATTCAGAAAGCTGTACAATTTTTACACAGTGCTAATTATCTAGATGAAACAAATCTAGGCTTGGAAAAAAATGTTTCTAAAATGTTAACAAAGGTTCTTTTCTAACAGTGGAAAAAGTAAGAAAAGGAATAAACTTTTTTTTTTTACTACCCTAAAACAGAGCTTATCACGTGAAATACAGAAAACTCTAAGGTCCTCACCAAAGCTTACTTTTATAGTCAACTGTGAGAAAAATCACATTAAAAGCTAAAAAGAGAACTTACTTCTTTCATAGGATGTGTTCTTCTTAAAGTGTTCTTTGAACATACTGCACTGAAACAGGAAAAAATAAAAGTTAGGAAATATTTAAAGCAACCAGGGAAAATACCATAACCTGACTCTCTCCAAGTATTGTCTTCCCAAATTACACTGCTCAGTAGCTGTACTAATAGCGCGCATGCAATGGAACTAAAGTTATGACGAAGAAGCAGAACCCAGACCCTGTAAACATACGAGTCAAATTATATCACCAATACATATAAAGTGACCACCTCGGTCCCTCAAGATCATGGAAAACTTCTAATCCTGCTGTCACGCTGGCCCCTGCACCCGGATCTGTCAGGGAAGACTGACTCTCCGCAGAGCTGAGCCAAGGGGATGGATACCAACATGGATGAGACTCCTCACACCCATTCCATCTGCGCCTGGCCCGGGATCACACAGCTTAACAATCCTATGAAGTAGAGGGGGGCCGTGTGACAGCTCTGCACGGGCACAGAGCAACAGGCAGCCAGGCAGGAGAGGAGCCTGCAGGAAAACCCCATCGGTTCAAATCCACAGCCTACCTTCTTCCCACCCCATAACACTCTCCAGTGACCTTGGGCACACCGTAAAACAGATTAAGGTGCGGATCTTCTAGAAGTGAAAAGGAAGCAAATGCAACAACAGTGACTAGACTAACAACTGAAAACACCAGTGGCAAGAAAAACCTATATTAACATCAGCAGTCAGTGAACAAGCACTGAGCACCCTCCACAGCTGAGGCACTGCATGGGGTATTAGAGATACTTTAGTAGAATCCAGTACTAGTTCCTGGCTTTAAAATACACCTTGCAGTTTTCAAAGACTCCTTTGTGGAGGGCAGTATCAGATTAGTGTGTCTGAACCAATATTCTTCAGGTACTTTATTTGACATGATTTCAAACTGTCTCCCCTGTACCCAGGTTCATCAGTTGCCTTCACCGTCTCTTTTGCTTCCTCTGCCTGTGCAAGGTAAGCACTCCTAACTGAAGTACTTCATATGGCTTCCCTGAGAGGGCATGCACGTGCACAGTCATAGCGGATTTCCAAAATCTAGATATTTCACATTTGCAAAGTGATTATCCAACCTACAGTCCATGTCCAAATCTCATCAGCTCTCCAACACCCTTTAGGATTTTCACCCTAGCATTTTCTTAAAAGGGAAAATCAAGGGAACATAAAATGTAAGATTGCACTGGATAGGATATTTTCATAAACTTTCTGATTTGTTTCATGCGCACCTGCGTACTAACTGCGATGCAAAACATCATTGTGTGAATCACAGTTAAAAAAAAAAAAAAGAAAGAAAGCTGGAACACTGTTTAGAGCAGTGGTCTCACACCTGGCGCCACCCCCAGTTTCTGGCTCAGTAAGTCAAGGGTTGGGTGGAGAGTTCACAGTTCTCAAGTTCCCACGCTTTTTCTGAGTCTCCAAACCTAAAATGGTACAACAAGTATTTGCTCAATGGCAATTTTATGATTCTGGTTATAATTCAGAGGTTCAGGAAAGCTAAATGACTTAGCAATGATGGTAACAGGGAAGTTTTAGTTCAATTAAATTTAGACGAGTTTATTTGGGCAAAGCAAAACCAGAAACAATTAGGGAATGGAGCAGCCCCAGAAATATAAGCAAGTTCTGAGAACCACCAGCAACCTGAGCGATCACACATCATTAACTTAATTGGCTGCAGCCTACCCAATCAACCAATTGGTAACACCTTATCCAGTTCATTGCATACAGCCCAGTTAGTTAACTGCTACAGAGCTTTCCCCCAGCCACCTAAGCCCAGTGACCGGCTTGACGTTCAGTTCAAATCCATGGCCTCCCACAAAAATCCAGCAATGGCCACACAGTCAAGTAACGTTAGCAGGAAGCAGAAACCACATCAGTACGCGTCTTAACCTAAATTACTTCCAGCTGTCTCTTGCGTGTGCTCAAATCAAAAAATACGCCTTAAGCTGGAGTCCAGGTGAGGCTTCGTTCAAGAAGGACGCTTGAGACAACCGTGTTTTCCTGTGCATTTTTGAGGGAAGGGCTCAACACATGCCCTAAGTCTCCATCTCCAACAGGTTTTTAAAAACCTTTCGGCGCCTGGATGCCCTGTAGACAACGCTAGAGAGCCCGGGCGTCCACTCACCAATCTGTGAACGACGAATACGACGTACTTTCCAATGCATGCCCCTTTTGAGAAAAGTTGCTCCCCGCCCTGGAACACTCCCGAAGGGGCAGCTCGGTCCCCGGGCAGGGGTGAGGGCCAGCGTTACAGTCTGCGCTTTGGGGTACGAAGGCAGACACGACCCGCAGGGCTGCAGCCCGTCACGTCTGGGGAACAGCAGGCACCAAGCGCCCGCGACCCTCAGCCACAGGAACCCCAAAGTCTCTCCCACCCGCCAGGCCAGGCGTCACGCCCTGACTCCTCCTAGGAAATCCGCACTGAGAGATGCAAACCGAGGCCCTGGGCGAGCTGTCACTTCGACAAGGAAGCTCCACCAGCGCAGCCCCAAAGGCTCAAACCGCGTCAGTCGGAGCGGGACCCGCAGCTCTCACCCTGCAGGCCTCCGGGACCGCACCCGGCCCGGCGGAGCCATCTGGCTGCTCTCTGCTCCCGCGGCGCCCAGGAAACTCCCGCCAAGCCCCGCGCCATTTAGAATGGCCAATCCGGGCCGAGCACGCGCCCCGCCTCCCCTCGGCCTGGGTCCCCCGCCCAGGGCCCGCGGCTCCCTTCCGGCCTTGGGCGTAAGTGAAAACGTGGTCCGGATCAACAACTGCAACGGAGCTGGAGGCCAGGCCTTCAAGCTGCCGCTGACGGGCCACCAGAAGGAATCCCACTTTTCCGGGTTTTCCCTCCCACCCTAGACCAGGGCCTGTTTCTCAAGGCTCCGACGGGGGCGGGGCTAGTGCTGAGACGTGGGCGGGCGCGCAGCAGGAAGGGGCGGATCCCAACCCGAGGCCCCAACTGTAGCTTCAGTTGAGCTGTGAAAGCGGATTGAGCCACGAGGCCCCGGGGGCGTTAGAAGCAGCTGCCTGAGCCCTGTGTGCTCCTGCTTCCCTCCCCAGATCTCTGTAATGGGGCGGGTTCCTACCGGAGCCAATAGTCTGCGATTCTTTTCTTTCTGTTTAAAAAGGCGTTATAATACAAAAAGATGAATTCGCATATAAATAAGATGAATGTAAAAATATAAATCTATGAGAATGTAAATATAAAATGAACTCAAAATGGATCAAAGATCTAAGTGGAAGAGCTCAAACCACAAAACTCTCAGAAAGGAGGACCCTGCTGTGGCATAGCAGGTAAGGTCATCATCTGCAGTGCTGGCATCCCATATGGACACTGGTTCCTGTCCCGGCTGCTCCAACTCCGATCCAGCCCTCTGCTCTGGCCTGGGAAAGCAGTAGGAGATGGTCTAAGTCCTTGTGCCCCTGCACCCGTGTGGGAGACCCGGAAGAAGTGCCTGACTTGAGATCAGCGCACCTCGGGCCCTTGCAGCCAATTGGGGAGTAAACCAGCAGGTGGAGGATCTCACTTTCTCTCTCTCTCTCTCTCTCTCTCTCTCTCTCTCTCTCTGCCTCTCCTCTCTGTAACTCTTTCAAATAAATAAATAAATCTTAAAAAAAAAAAAAAACTCCTTAGAAGAAAAATAATGCAAAAGCTTCACAAAATTGGTAATGAAAAGATCCTGGAGATGAAAACTGGATGGCTGAGCAGCCACATGACTCTGCTTAGTGCCATAGAACTGTTCAATTAAAAAACATTTAGCCATGAGCTTTTGGCAAAGAGGTTTAAGATGCCCGCTTAGGAGGCCTGGATCTCATTTTGGTGTGCTTGGGTTCTGTTCCCACCTGGCTGATTCCAGCTTCCTGGTAATGCAGCTCCTAACACGAGCTTCCTTGTTCAAAGAAAACTCATTTATTTGAGAGAGTGAGAGGGACACACACACACACACACACACAGGTCTTCCATCTGCTGGCTCACTCTCCAAATGGCTGCAAAGGCCGGGGCTGTCCCAGGAGAAGCTGGGAGCCCAGAACTCCTTCTGGGTCTCCCATGGGGACTCAAAACAGCACCCATATGGGATACCAGTGTTGCGAGCAGCGGGTAACTGACAGCACAGTGCCTGCCGTTCCCCAGCTGCCTTGTACTGTGCACTCTGGGAGGCAGTGGTGATGGTTTCAGTACTTTGGTCTCTGCCACCCACAGGGAGACCCAGATTGAATTCCCTGCTCTAGCTTCTTTGCCTGGCTCAGCCCTGGCTGTTGTGGGCATTTGGGGGTGAGCAAGTGAATGAGAGAGCTATCTCTGTCTTTCTCTCCCTCCCTTTCAAATGAACGAAATAAGTAATTTTAAATGGTTAAAATGCTACATTTTGTATGAATATTTTCACTACAAAATGCAACATGTGACATGCATACACAAGTATAAAACATATATAATGTAAAGAGTAGGGTGAGCGTGCCTACAACCACCACCGAGTTAGCGTACATAACTGGGATGCTGGTCTATTAGTCCTCTGAAGAACAGACACTCTTAGGAGTTTATGTTGATCACTCCTATGCTGTTCTACCGATACAACCCTGGATAATGTACCAATTATCGTATGTATCTAAATGACTTTTGTAGGTATTGGGAGTTCTATTTCTTACGTGGAGCTATGCTTTTTATATTTTTTATTTCATTTTATTGACAGGCAATTAGACAGTGAGAGAGAGAGAGACAAAGGTTTTCCTTCCGTTGGTTCACCCCCAAAATGGCCGCTATGGCCGGCGCACTGAGCCGATCCAAAGCCAGGAGCCAGGTGCTTCCTCCTGGTCTCCCACACTGGTGCAGGGGCCCAAGCACTTGGGCCATCCTCCACTGCACTCCCGGGCCACAGCAGAGTGCTGGACTGGAAGAGGAGCAACCAGCACTAGAACCTGGTGCCCATATGGGATGCTGGTACTGCAAGGCAGAGGATTAACCAAGTGAGCCATGGTGCCAGCCCCCAGAGCTATGATTTTTAGATTTACTCACATTGTATCCACATCCATATGTAGCTGAAGTTCATTAATTTTCATTGCCTTCTAAAATGCATTCAGTAACTATACCACAGTTAATCTTTACTTCTTGTGTACACATACATCAGTTGTTTTCAGTCTTGGTATCATCAACAAGGTAGTCCTGAACATTCTTGTGCATGTGTGCATGCATGTCTCTTTGAAGAAGCCTGGATCTTCTTCTGGGTCTCCCCAGTGGGTGCACTTGTGCCGTCGTCCACTGCATTCTCAGGAACATTAGCAGAGAGCTGGGTAGGAAGTGGAGCAGCCGGGTCTGGAACTGGCAGCCAAATGAGATGTTAACATCACAGGTGGGGGCTTTACCAGCTACACCATACTGCTGCCCCTCCCCCCCATTGCATTTTGATTTTCCTGTCCCTTAAGGTGTCATCTCTTCATCATTTACAGCTCATTCCCATTTCCTCTTCCATGATGCGCTTGTGCAGGCTCCTGGGCAGCAGCCATGAAAGGGTAATGACCCTTAGGGACTGCAGGTAATTTCCCCACCAACAGGAAGAAACAGGGTTCTTGGAGGGGACTGGGTTGGAAGCTCCAAATTCCAGGCAAGGGGGGATAATGAAACTTCTGTGCTTGCAGGCCTGAGAAATGAAACTTCCCAGCTATGAAGACAGGAAGAGTTTCAGCATGCTGGATGGAAATAAGACAAGCTCCCCCCAAGCAGGTTTCAGAATGAAAAGGAGTTCATAGGCTTGTCACCGGAAAGCCCTGGGCAGGCTAGGGCATCAAGCTCAGCTTCCCCCCAGGGTCCGGGAGGCATCAGCGCTTTGGATCCGTTTTCTTCTTCTCCTGGTTCATCAACTCTTCATCAGACCCCAACCCCCGTGTGCCTGTGCCACTATGGAAGCTGTGACTCTCCCTCCCTCCTCCCCTGGCCCAGGCTCAGGGATCCGTCACTCTATGCTCTACTTCTATGATGTCAGCCCTTCTGTGATCCCCACACAGGGGAGATGGCCCAGCGTTTGTCTTTCTGTGAGAGCCACCCACCCGTCACCTCCATCACCTGCCCAGGGTGCACACAGGGACCAAACATCACACGGGACCAAAGCCATGCACACATGGTGAATTTTATTCATGAGAAGCATGTGCAAATGCTCAAGAAAAGTTCAGTCAGCTCAGCGGATAGCTCCTGGAGACGGGGGCGGGGCGAGGCTACTTGGGGACCACTCTGCAGCAGCTGCCAGGGCTGCTCACTTGGGATGGCAGGATGCAGCACGCCCTCAGCAGGAACCGGAGGATCCTCCTGCCGACCCCGCGACGGCCCTGCCTCTTGCCCTGGGCGCTGGCCTTGGTGTCTGTGGTGTCAGCATCCTTGGGCTCACGGGCTGTGGCGGCGGCGGCTTCTGGCTCTGCAAGGTCCACGTGGCTCCCGGCACTGGGGCTGGAGGGCGACGCTTCGGAGGCTGGCTCAGGGGCGGCGCTGGGAACAGGGCTCCACTCTTGCTGTGGCTGGCCTGGTAGGAGAGAGTCAAGTGTGGGGTCACCTTGGGGGCCTTGGGCTCAGCTCCTGGAGGCCCCGAGGCAGGGGGGAGGGTAAGACTCACTGGAGGCCTGGGAGGAGTTGGGGGCGGCGCTGGGAGCAGGGCTCCTCTCCTGCTGTGGCTGGCCTGGTGGAGAGAGTCAAGAGTGGGGTCACCTCGGGGGCCTTGGGCTCAGCTCCTGGAGGCCCCGAGGCAGGGGGGAGGGCCAGACTCACTGGAGGCCTGGGAGGAGTTGGGGGTGGTGCTGGGAGCAGGGCTCCTCTCCTGCTGTGGCTGGCCTGGTAGGAGATAGTCAAGAGTGGGGTCACCTCAGGGGCCTTGGGCTCAGCTCCTGGAGGCCCCGAGGCAGGGGAGAGGGCAAGACTCTCTGGAGGCCTCGGAGGAGTCGCTTTGTGCGGAGGAAATATTGACAGACATGCTTTCAGAGGACACTGATACCACAGACAAGCGGTCCTTCTCTGTGGGGTGGCGCTCCCCGCCCTGTGAGGACTCGGGCAGGGATGCAGGGCCCTGGGGCTAAGGGCCTGGCGTCCCCTCAGTCCCCGTGCCTGGCAGCAGGCCGAGGCCCGCCAGGTACTCCTTGGCCTCTGAGTCGCGGGGAATGCCCAGGGGCTGCAGCAGGGTGACAGCGGCCTCCTTCTCCTCCTGGGTGGCTTCTCGGCTGGAATCGAACCACCAGTGTGCCCTGGCATCCTCTGCACTGGGCCTCCCCGAGGCGTGGACAGTGAGCAGCCAAGCCAGTAGCTCCCGAAGGGCCGGGCTGACGGCACGCGGCAGCACATAGCAGGCACACAGCACCGTGTCCTGCAGCTCCTCCGTGTCCTTGCCGCGGAAGGGCAGCGTGGCCGCCAGCATGGCAAACAGCACCACTCCCAGGCTCCACACATCAGCCTTAAAAGCGTCATAGGCCTCCCCGAGGAAAACCTCTGGTGCGCAGTACTCGGGGGTCCCCCAGAAGCCCCTTACCAGTGTGCCCTGCTCCAGCCGCAGGCTCAGGCCGAAGTCCGCCAGCTTGATGGTCATGTGCTCGTCCAGCAGCAGGTTGCCCAGCTTGAGGTCCCGGTGCACCACGCGCTGGGCATGGCAGTAGCTCACGGCGGCCAGCGCCTGGCCGAACAGGGTCCTGGCCTCGGCCTCGGCCAGGCCGCCCTGCTCAAACACGTAGCTCTGGAGCGAGCCCTTGGTCGCCAGCTCCATGACCAGGAACCGGTGCGTCCTCGTGTGCCGCTCCTCCAGCAGCCGCACGATGTTGTCGTGCCGCAGGCTCCTCAGGATGGCTGCCTCCCCCTGCGCGGACAGCGGGCTGCTGGGAGAGCAGTCTCGCAGGAGGATCTTCACTGCCACGTACTTGCCCGACGCCAGGTGCCGGGCCAGCTTCACCAGGCCAAAGCCGCCCCGGCCGATCACGTCCACAAAACGGATCCCATCCAGAGCAGGATGGAAGTCCAAGGGGTCTTCCATGATGCCGGTCACCTAACTACGCTCTCTCGACTCCCTAAATCACTCGACGCACACTAGCTAATCACCGATCCTCACTGCACTGCCTACAACACAAAGGGACCACGGGGGACTGACTACCCAGCTGACTAAGACACAGCACCAGCTACTCTCACTACTCTAGTGGCGAAGCCGCAAGCCTATCTCAATAATGCAGAAAAAACAAAGAGGAAAAGCCACTAAATCCTCGAACGCTGATACTTCTGAGTGTGCTAGCTGACTAGAGTGGGGGAAGCAAAAATAAAGAAAACTGCAAAAAAAGACCAAATGGGCAAAACAACAACGAGGAGGAAAACAACAAACTAAACAAAATGGAAAAAAGCAAAAACCAAATAGACCCAGAAACAAACAACCAAGAAAAAGCACAAGCAACACCAATGAGCGCAAAGGCTGGTTAGATGGGTCCTAGTTACACAGATCACAAAAGAGTGCTCTCTGGGTAAGGCGGACAAAAATCTAGGCCCCCGTAGCAGCTATATATACTTTTTGGGGGTTCACCTCACATAATGGCGCCTTGTGAGAGCAGAGCAAGAAATGGACCAGTCACAGCCCAGCCAGGGACTGTGTAATATGACTTTCATAACAGTGGTGACTTATGAAGTCAGAGCAAGAAATTGACCAATGGGAGCTGTAGTTCATCCACAGTGGTTTTTCTCGATAATCTTCCAATAAAATTAAAACGATACCCAAAGAGTTTTTGGCCTAGGTTGGTGATAGGGCTTGATACTTAATTTTTGAGAAACTCCAACCTATAGATTGCTTGGGTGGCCTTCTCATTACTAGTTTAAATATGATGATACGTTGCATCTTTTGAAGACCTCCTAGTGTCTCCACTTAGTATAGCCCCTCCTTTGTCTTTACTCTCTGAGTGATGGGTCTCAGAATGATGGAACAACATCTCTGGCTTTGGTAAACTCAACAAGTGTTCTGCTGCCCAAGACACCGCCAGGTACACTGTTCGCACCTCCAGAGCTGAGAGGAAGGTGGCTCTGTCACCCTTTCCCCCTAAGTCATCGTCAGATTTCTTGGCAGAAACCCTGGAAGCCCAGAAGGTAGTGGGGTCTGTGCAGTCCAAACATGGAAGGCCCAATCAGAGGCAGCCGAGAAAGCTACATCCTCTGAGACTGTCCTCCACCCGGTAGGGAGGAATCGAGGCACTGCCAGGCACTTGGGGTTTTTGGGCTCCTGTAACAACAACCACCAAAACTCCTGGCTCCTGGCTTCAGCCTGGCCAAGGCCTGGAGGTCATTTATGGGCTGTATCAGAGGATGGAGGAGCTCCCTAGCTCCCTCTCCCTAGCTCCCTCCATCCCTCCCTCTCTCTCTCTCTCTCTCTCACTAGCACTCTCTCTTTCCCCTCTTCACTCTCACACACATAGAATGCAACTTAGGAAAAAAGGAGAAACTCCCTGCTTCAACTCCTCAGGTCCTGCACTGCCCAGAACTAGGACGGGACGATGGCCGCATCACAGCCTCACATCTGTCTCCTTGGGACAGCTTCGTGCTGAGCCCTCAGGAGCAGTGTTTCTCCCAAGGAAGCGACAAACTCATCTGTCGCTCCCCGTCTTCATGGGGGAACGACACTAAACCCTGCCTAGGCTTCATATCCGAGTCACGGCACCATTATGTCGCTCCCCGTCTTCGTGGAGGAACGACACAGGACCCTGCGCTGTTCTTTCGTCTGCTCGGCCCTCCCCGGGTTTGCTGCTGGTTCTTCCCGGGGTGGCTACCGTCCCTTCCACCTCCGTGGAAGGGCGGTTCCCCCTGCCACATTCCCCACTTCCGCGGGGGAGCGGCACACCGCCGGCCGGCTCTCTCGGGGGCTGCACAGGTGTTCCCCTTAGATGTTCCCCTTAGATGTTCCTGGTGCATGCCGTCTCTCTCCTCCTTTATAGTCCTCTTCCACCAATCCCAACTCTGCTACCCACACGCCGAGTACGCTGCTCTCCTCCAATCAGGAGCAAGTCCTACAGTTTATTGGCTGAACTGGAGGCAGCTGTGTAGAAGCTGTTTTCTTCTCTCCCAGCGCCATATTGTGGGAGAGCAGATGCATAGAATAAGTCTTAATTCCAGTAACTTAGTCTAGTCCGAGTTGCTCCCCACACTCATCTCAGGTAGGAAGTGAGCCCGGTAACCCTTGCCCCCACATAGCAAGTGGATCTGTGTCTCCTGCAGTTCTTGAGGAGCCCCCAGGGCCCAGCACAGCCATGGGCCCCAGGAACACATGATGGTCCCTCTGCACCGACTGCCCACACCCTCTTGGGAGAGGAACCCCTCCCTGGGGAGATGACCCCCTCCTCCAGGATGTCCAGGGACACTGCACAATGCGATTTCTCCATGATTTCCTGCAGTGCTGGTCACCTCCTCAGGGCTGAGAGGAAAGAACCAGCACCCCAGGAATTCTCACTACAGTTTTGCTACAAAAGTCAAAAAAATTAAATTATGAAGACGTTGGGGACTGTTTTCCATTAAGCACAGGTAAAAACTCATCTTTGTAATAAGGTTGGAGTTTTTGAAGGCAGATCAAATAAAGATGAAACTCAGGATACTACCAAAACATCACCAGATATAGAATTCAAAATTTATTTAGGTGCAAAAACTTTTGAAAACCTGTGCATAGTTTGTCCTTAACATACTTTGCCCGTGAATGTTTTGTATCCCCTCTCCTATGCGTGAATTTCAAAAACTGCAACAAATAAGCTCATCCTTTATTTCCATTTTCCATGAGGTTTTCCAAGTCCCTTCAAGTAACCCAGTTCGAGGAAAAACAGAGTTCCCATCCGGACTGCAAAACAGCGTCGGCAAGGACGAGAGACACACCACAGCTCTCCTTCTCATCACTCCTCCCCAGTGCTGGTGGGAGCCTTGCAGACCCATGTGGTTTTAGAAAATTCATCTCCCCCAAGGTAAGTGATGGCCCTGAGGACTCTGTGTCCCCCAGCTCTGCTCAGCAGTAGCCTGAACATGCTGCGGAAAGTCCTATCTTGTCCACGCTGGACTAAAATGAGGAGGCGGAATCTCTGTGGGCACTGCCCCAAGAATTCAATTCAGTGTAAATCCCAAAGGAAACTGCTAAGAAAATGTCTTATTAGACTGTTTTTATTTTTAAAACTATTTATTTGAAAGGTGGAGTTACAGATACAGGGAGACAATAAACACACACGGGTGGAGACAGAGAGAGAGAGGAAAGAGGGGGAGAGAGAGAACTTTCATTCACTGGTTCACCTGCCCTGCCCCCCCCCCACAAATGGCTACCATGGCTTAGACTAGGCCAGTCTGAAGACAGGCACCCAAACTCCATCCAGGTCTCCCCTCAGTTGGCAATGCCCCAAGTAGTTGGCCATCTTCCTCTGCCTTCCCAGGCACATTAGCGGGGAGCTGAATCAGAATCAGAGCAGCCGGGACTCAAACCAGCCTCCTGATATGGGTTGCCAGTGTCACAGGTGGCAGCTTTACCTGCTATGCCACAGCACTGGCGCCTAAATTCTGAAGAGCCAAGGCGCCTCCATTTTAAAAAGCAGCCTCCATTTTCTGGAGCAGGCCCAAGTTCCTGTAAAAGCAAACATTCAACAGTTACCAAATAAGGAAATGCCCTGGGCCCAAGCCAATCAGGATCAGCCTCGTCCAACCAAGAGCTACCAGGAATGGCACCGTTCAATCTACTGTAGCCCTGTACCCCAAACCCTTGCTGATGTAACTCTGCAGCTTTGTCCTTTAAAAACGCTCCTGAACAAAGCTCAGGGCCTTCCTCTGACCTCCACTGCGTCGGTTGGTTAGATGAGGTCCCTGCCGCAGCTTATACTTCCAGAGTAAACCTTGCTTTTGCATTTCGGTGAGATCAAGTCTCTGGTGATTTTTGGGGATTCAGTGATCTGGGCATAACAGTTTCTTCTAAGATTTATTTATTTGAGAGATCCGTGGACAGAGAGGGATTGATCTTCCATCCTCTGGTTCACTTCGTACATGGCCGCAATAGCTAGGGAGGGTCAGTTTAAAGCCAGGAGCCTACGGGGCTGGCACTGTGGTGTAATGGGTTCAGCCAGCGGTGCAGTACTGGCATCCCATATGGGTGCTGGCTTGAGTCTCAGCTGCTCCACTTCCAATCCAGCTCCCTGCTAATGTGCCTGGGAAAGCTGCGAAAGATGACCCAGATGCTTAGGCTGCTTCTCCCACAGTGTAGACCCAGAAAGCTCCTGGTTCCTGCTTCCACCTGGCACTTCCCTTGCCATTGTGGCTATTTGAGAAGTGAACCAGCAGATGTAAGACCTCTCTCTTTGTATGTCTGTCTCTCTCTCTCTCCCTCTCCCCTTCTACTCTGTGTGTCTGTGTGTGTGTGTGCATGTCTTGTCTGTTTGTCTGTCTGTATTCCTCCCTCTCTCTCTGTAACTCTACCTTTCAAAAAAATAAATCTTTTTTGCCAGCGCTGCGGCTCACTAGGCTAATCCTCTGCCTTCGGCGCTGGCACACCAGGTTCTAGTCCCGGTAGGGGCGCCAGATTCTGTCCCAGTTGCCCCACTTCCAGGCCAGCTCTCTGCTGTGGCCAGGGAGTGCAGTGGAGGATGGCCCAAATCCTTGGGCCCTGCACCCTGGGAGACCAGGATAAGTACCTAGCTCCTGCCATCTGATCAACGCAGGGTGCCAGCCGCAGCACGCCGGCCACGGCGGCCATTGGAGGGTGAACCAATGGCAAAGGAAGACCTTTCTCTCTGTCTCTCTCACTGTCCACTCTGCCTGTCAAAAAATAAAATAAAATAATCAAAAAATAAACCTTTTTAAAAAGCCTAGAACTCCACCCAGGTCTACCACAGGGGTTGCAGGTGCCCAGGTACTTGGACCATATGCAGCTGGTTTCTCAGGTGTGTTAGTAGGGAGCTGGCTTGGAGCCAGGGCTTGAACAGGCACTTCAAGTATGGGATGCTGGCATCATAAGCAGTGTCTTAGCCCGCTGTGCCATACACCAGTCCCCAGAACCAAGCTTTCTTTCTCCCTCCAAATCTGATATCAGTGAAGTAAAGGAGTTTTGCTTGTCCTCAGAGAGGTGTCACAGACTTTTGTCAAACTTGGTTCACTGGGTGTGGTGATAAATAATCTGCACGTGTGTTGATGTGTTTTATCAAGCTGATGAGAGCCCTTGTACTCAGCTAAAGGCTGCTGGGGACCATGTGCTAATGGGGTGGACATGCAGAACCAGTGACAGCCAGGTTACTCATCAACAGAGAAAGTGTCTACACAATGCCTCTTTAGTGGGGCAACGAGACCCAAAACATCACCCTCACCCGTGGCCAGGAAGGGCAGGGGACACAGGCACAGCCCCCTGGGTGGCCACCCCTGGTCACAGTGCCTGAGCTGGATGAGCTCATAATGCAGGTAGCGTCCATGCCAGGGCTCTGCCGGGCCGGAGACAGAGGTACCAGGAAGAGTTCTCCATCCGGAGGGCTTCCAGTGGGGGCTGTGAATGCCAGGATGGTGGGAGCCCTCTCTCCTGGGAAGGGAGCCTGTGTCTGAGTTGGAGTCCAAGGGACAGAGATGTGAGAGAAGGGGCTGGGGGCGGGCAGAGAGAGAGAAGGAATGAATGAATGGGGCTGGTCCTGTCCTGGAGATCTGGACCCCAGTTCTAATGCAGGTTGACCATGGCACCCTCAGATCCCGTGAGATCCTCAGTGTCTGGATCTTTTTCAGCCCACAAGTAATTAAGTTGTCTTTCTTTTGTTCTCATTCTCTCTGTTGTCTTACTGTTCCTTACACTGGCTGATTGAGAGCATTCTGGGTAATGTAAGTTAGCTGTTGTGTGTGCACTCTGTGAGCTGACATAAAATGTGCCTCTGGAACTGACCTAAAGCTGCCTCTGCAGACTGCTCCCTGGACCCCCTGGCCTGTGGGCAGGCTGCCCCACCCCTCAGACACCTGGGGCTGCCTCTAACCTTGGGCTGTGTGGGTTCTGTTCCCAGCCCTTGGGACGCAGCCCCGCATGCTCATGTGCCATCATGTGTCCCCGCAGCACGCACCTGCACGCCTGGAACTATTTACCTGCTTCTCCGCTAGGACTGTGTGAGTGCATGGGGACACGGGGGTTCCCCAAAAGTCTGTGCATGGTGGAGTTAAGCTTGGGTGGATCACTCTCCAAGTATCTGCAATAGCCAGGGCAGGCCCAGGCTCAGGAGCTCAGAACTCCATCCAAATCTCCCATGTGGGTTCTGGGACACGGTCACTTGAGCCATTACCTGCTGCCTCCCAAGCTGCGCATTCCAGGAAGCTAGAATCAGGAGCAGAGCTACAATGTGAATCCCAACACCCAGATGTGGGTTCAGGGTATCCTAAGTGGCTTCTTAACCACCACACCAGATGCTTACCCCCTCAAGTGATTTTTAATCAGTAAAGAAAATGGAATCACGGAGGCCAGCACTGTGGTGTAGCAGGTAAATTTGCCGTCTGCAGCCCCGGCATCCTATATGGATTCTGGTTCAAGTCCCAGCTGTTCTACTTCCAATCCAATTCCCTGCTAATGAGCCTGAAGACAGACCAAGTGCTTGGGCCCCTGCACCCTCATGGGAGACCCAGAAAAAGCTCCTGATTCTTGGCTTCAGGACAGCCCAGCTCTGCCCATTGCAGCCATCTGGGGAGTAAACCCACAGATGGAAGGTCTCTCTCTCTCTCTCTCTATGTCTGTCTCTCTCTCTTTCTCCCCCCCCAACTCTGCCTTTCAAATAAATAAATAAACATTTTAAAAATAAGTAAATTCTAAAAGAGAGACACTCAGGCACAGAGTGCAGGTTTCTGTGAAAACATGAATGGGAGTAAAATTATAAAATCTTAATCAGAAAAACATTGGGAGAAGCAGAAAGAGCATGTATGTTCTGCTTTAAAGCCTGTTACAGTCCTAAAGTCATGCATTGTTTTGCAGATGCAAATATCGCGGTTTTCCAGTCCTGAAACATTGATAAGGTCTGATAGAGTCAGAGGCACGGCGCTTGGCGGGTAGCGAGGAAGACTTTGGTGACGTAAGCAGAACGTGGTCCACGCCTCCGTCTCCGAGGGGAAAGGCAGGCGCAGCATCAGACACGGGTGGCAGTGAGTCCCAGCGGGACAGACAGTCTTGGGTGGAAATAAAGAGTTACTAGATACTGTAACACGCTGTGTTGAACTTCTCTCTCTTGCTATTGTACTATCTCTGTACCTAGGCATTGGACTTTATACTTTTTTCCTAAAAACGCAGCCAGCTCTAGCTGAGAGCCGTGTCCCTGTATCTGTGCCCCAGTTTGCTAGTCAGCACCCATCGAAACACCAGACTCAGGCACACAAACTGTGTCCCTGCACTTTATTATTTTGAAACAACTCTAGAGCAGACAACAGTGTCCAGCTAATACAGGTGAGAGGAAAGTCAGCTGCCTTAGGCTCCCTTATGCATGGCTGTGTTAAAAACAGCATCGGCATTTAATGGAAGGGAATGGCTGTGGCCTAAGGTGTAGGCCAGAGACTTAATTACGGGAGACATAGGCTCTCCATGACTGACTTCCTGTCTCTCCTTGGAGCTCCTGTCTCACTGAAAGCTCTGCGCTTTGCTTATCCCGTTCCCTAAACGCATGAGGCTCATTTCTACCTCTCAGAAGTTAAACACAGCACTTCCTTTCCTTTTCTGGGTCATGTCTAGGTAGCCTGCAAAACTCAGCCAGCACTCACAACCTGTGGGAGGCCTCCCATGAACCAGCATTTTCCCTCCACTGCAAGGTCACACACAGTGCTGCCCAAGTCACGCAGAGTGCTGCCAGGTCAACGCAGTGCTGCCCAGGTCATGAGAGTGCCCTGGGAGGAGGGGATCTGCAAAGCTCATCCTAGGACAACAGAAAAGTGGGGGCAGGAGGCTGGCCACGGAGAAGAGCAGACAGGGGAAGCCACAGCCAGGGCAGGATCCAGCTCATGGGGAACTCCCCAGGGGGAATGCCAAGTCATAGTCTACGGAAGCCATGGCCAATCTTTCCATCCCAAGGCGGTGCCTGTGATGCACCAGTAGATAGGAGCTCTCTCTGCCTCTCAAATAATTAAGAAAAAAAATGAAAGAACCTTAGGAAACCTCCCCAGCCACACTTCAGCCACATTGCACTCCTGCAGCCACTTTCCAGGATAAATGAATAGGGCTCCCGAGGCTGGTGAATGGGAGGGAGACCCTGGGCCTGACACAGCCCTCACCGGTGAAGATGCCGCTAGAACCTTCCACCCTCCATCCACCTGCTCTGCCCCAGCAACTGCGGAGAGCATAGCAGGTTTCTCTTCAGATTATGGTGCCATGAAAGGAAACAGCAGCTGGGGTTATGGATGGAAACAGAGAAAGAACATTTCAGGGCCTGTGGCGTTCACTGCCGTCTGTGGCAGCACCAACAAGTGCAAACAGTGAAGCCCACGGCGGAGAGGTTCATCGCACTCGGGTTGCACAGATTATTATTCACGGGCACCACACTGCGGAGGGGAAGGAACAGCAGAGAAGGTGACCCAGGTGAGGAAAGGCCTGGAATCAGAAGATCCAGCTCAGCCCCTTCCAGTGCACGTGACCTCAGGCAAGTTAACGGATCTCTGAGCCTTCACGTTTCTCATCTAATACGGAACAGAAAAACTAGAACTATTCAGACAGAACTGCCCTGATCTTTCCACCCTGGCTACCTCAGATCCACCCACATCTAATCTGCATTTTCCATCTCTCCCTTGTGCAACAAGGAGCATCTTACGGACTACCAGTTTCTGCTTAGCCACGGGGGGAGCCTGGCACCCTCTCCAGAGTGCAGCCTTCGTTTTTTTCCTAAAACCGTCACTTTCTCTCTCTGCTGGGTCATTGTCAGTAACACTATGCTCCAGTATCGCCCCACTTAAAAGCCTCCACCATGTGCAAGACAAACCTCGGAGTCTGACGCCTTTCTCCAGTTACCGTCCACTGGTCTGGTTCTGGCACGGCAGAGAAGAGCTCTCTCCTTCTTCCCGAGGACTCTGGCCTCCGTCCTCCCTCCTGCGCGTGCCCAGTGATGTGAGTGGCCACTGCTTCCCTCTGTCCCCAGCCTTCCCCACCTCTCAGTGCTTGCCTCTCTCAGCTCCAGGTGCGCCACCCCCATCGACTTGCAAACAGCTTTCAAATCCTCTCCACCTGTATCTCCAGCCACCAGCCCAGTTCAAGCTGTCATCATGCACTAGGCTGTCCTTACCTGGTCTCCACGCTTTGACTCTTTGCAGAGCAGCCAGGAGGTGTCTTCAAAAAGGGAAACTCAGGGAAAGCTGTTCCTTGACTCAAAATCCTTCAATGGGAGCCGAGGTTGTAGCATGGTGGGTTAAGCCACTGCCTGCAATGCTAGCATCCTATAGCTGCTCCACTTCTGATGCAGCTCCCTGTTAGTGGCTTGGCAAAGCAGCGGACAATGGCCCAAGTGCTTGGGTCCCTGAAACCTATGTGGAAGACCCAGATGAAGCTCCCAGCTGCTGGTTTTGGCTTGGCTCAAGCCTGACCATTGCGGCCATCTGGAGAGGGATCTAGAGGGTGGATGATCTCTCTAGGGTTCTTTCAAATAAGTAATTTTTTTTTAAAGAGATAGGGATCAAAGCCTTTTGAACTACAACTTAGAACTGCCAGCCCCAAGCAATGCATTTGTCGGGAATTCACTGCCCTGGGGAGAGCGGAAGGAGCCACGCTCCACAGCACCAGGCTGAGTCCAGTCTCTGGGGGCAGACTGCTAAGCTCAAATTCATCTGGGCCCAGATGAGGATCGAAGTAATTGTGTGCTTTGATTTCCTCATCTAGAAACTGGGGGTAAGGGCAGCACATGGCCCCAAAGTGTGTAAATATAAACTATTAACCCATATAAATGTGTCTGGCAAGGGGTGGGCATTTGGTGAAAAAGTAGTTTAGGGTGCTGCTCAGAACACCCACATCCCACTTGGGTTCAGGTCCCAGCTCTGCTTCCTGCTATTTTGCACCCTGGGAGGCTGCAGGAGGTGGTTCAAGTATTTGGGAACTGCCAGCTGCATGGGAGACCCAGGTAAAGTTCCAGGCTCCCGGCTGCAGTCTGGCTGTGCAGGCATTGGGGGGTGAATTTGTGGACAGATGATCTCATCTGTCTCATTCAAATACAAATTAAAATAAATTTAAAAATCTTAAAAACATGTCTGGCATGTGACAACTTTATACATGTTAGTTATTATCCCAAGTAATCTAAAATAGAGAATGGGAGAAATATTTTGTTGAAAATAAATTTTTTTAAATAATTATTTATTTGAAAGACAAAGTTACAGAGAGAGGTAGGTCCACAGAGAGAGTTCTTCCATGGGCTGGCTCACTCCGCAAATGACCTCAACAGCCAGAGCTGAGCTGATCTGAAGCCAGGAGCCAGGAGCCAGGAGCTTCTTCCGGGTCTTCCGTGTGGGTGCAGGGGCCCAAGGACTTGGGCCATCTTCCACTGCTTTCCCAGGCCATAGCAGAGAGCTGGATCGGAAGAGGAGCAGCCAGGACTTGAACTGGTGAACGCATGGCATGCCGGCACTGTAGGCCGGGGCCTTAACTCACTGCGCCACAGCGCTGGCCCCTAAATTGCTTTTCTGAGATGAGGTAAACGAGGGTGTGTCCCAGCTGGGCCTGGGGTGGGCACAAGCTGAGCTCTGGGGGCAGTAGGGGGGTCACTGCTGGACCTGCCTTCCCTACCTGGGACTCCCAGCCCAGACTCCACCAGGAAACCAGCTCTCCTGGGTGTTGGGGATAGAAGCTTAATTCCCTGGGAACTGGGTAGAAGAGGGTGCTGCTTCACAGTCAGGCATACAGACATCTTGTAGTCAGTTCTATCTATTTTCTGCTCTGGTTGGAGAACAGGTTTGAGACAGTCACTGACTGGCATTTGAGGTGTGGGTGGACAGTGCTGGTGAGAGCAGCACTGACCCCAGACAGTGTAGCAGTAGAGTTCAGAATCATGAGCTTTGCTTTGTGTAGCAGGGTAAGCGGCCACTTGCCATGCCAGCATCTCATCTGAGAATGGATTTGAGTCCCAGCTGCTCAGTTTCTGATCCAGTTCCCTGCTCTAACACACCTGGGAAGGCAGCAGCAGATGGCTTGAGTGCTTGGGCCACTGCCACCTATATGGGAAACCTGGATGCAGTTCCTGGTTCCTGGCCCAGTCCAGGCTGGTGCAGCCATTTGGTAAGTGAACCAGCAGATAGAAGGTCTCTCTGTATTTATATATATCACTCTGCCTTTCAAATAAATAAATACATTTTAAAAAATTAAAAGCAGTTTTTAGGGATTCAAATCCAAGACTATGAAAGAACTTCCATAGCTCAAGAACACAAAAACCCAAAGAACCCAATTTTTACAATGGGCAAAAGATTTGGATAGGCATTTCTCCAAAGAAATACAAGTGGCCAACAAGCACATGAGAAAATGCTCAACATCACTAATTATGAGAAAGTGGAAAGAAAGCAAAACCACAATGAGATAGTGCCTCACATTGGGTGGCTATTACCAATACACCACCACCTAAAAACACCCCAGAGAGCAAGAAGTGCTAGTGTGGACGTGGAGAGGTGGGAAGCCTCGCACACTGCTGGTGGAAATGTAAAATGGCATAGTCACTATGGAAAACTGTATGGCAGTTCCTCAACAAAATTACACCTAGGATTCCCACGTGAGACAGCAACTCCGCTTCTAGGTCTATGCAGAAAAGAAAGCAAGGACTCAGAGACGTGCACAGTGTGCACACGCAACATTATTCACAGTAGCTGGAAGGCAGGAACAACTCGGGAGGGAGTTGTTCTCGGGAGGGAATGGCTAAACAACGTGTGGCTATAAACACAGTGCAATATCACTTGGTGTTAAGAAGGAAGGAAATCCTGGCACATGCTACGACACGGATGAACCTTGAGGAGACTGTGCTAACTGAAATAAGCCAGTCACAAAACGACAGATAAGGTCCCACTTATGCGAGGTACCTAGAGCAGTCAAATTCAGGGCTCCAGAAAGCAGGTGGTGGTCGCCAGGGGCCGAGGCAAGGGGAGAATGCGGAGTTGCTGGTTAGGAGCACAGACTTTCTGTTTTGCAAGACGAAGAGAGTTTTGTGAATGCAGGGCACTGATGATAGTACAGAAAGTAAATGCACTTAATTCTACCAGACTGTCCTCTTAAAAACGTGGCTAGGATGGTAACTGCACGCGTGTCCTTTCACCATAAACTCCCCGAACCCCAGCTCATTATCAGCCTCCTTGCAAGAGGAGTTTTGTTTAACATTTCAAGTATTTGTTCAAAAAGTTTACTTAATGGAGATCTTCTACTTTCTAATGGTGCTAAGGGAGGCAAGAGAAAGTTACGCCTGCTCTCAACACCTCACACTTCCATCAGAGCAAGAGAGGAAGGGGAGGGTGAAAAAGGGCTTCCTAACAAGAGAGGCAGAGGGACTGAGAGCCTTACTGTGGCTTCAGCACTAGTCCCCACGGAATCTGGAGGAGGGACTTTGGGAGGTGACCTGTCATGGGGGCTCTGCCTTCTCAGCCTGGTTAACCCACTCATGGGCTAATGGATCAATGGGTTGTCCAGGGAGGGAGGTGGTACAAAAGCCAGGCTGGCCATCTGTCTCCATGTGAATTGCTGCAGCAAATGTCTGCTTTTGCCCTTTTTGGGTAGGACTACAGAGGCAGATCTTCCACAACTAGTACTCTCCCAGCCTTTCACTGCATGATGTTTTCTGACATCCGTGAACATTATTTTGTGCTTCGGTTTAGTACTGCTTTATTTTGACCTCAATGAAGGTAGAAAACAGCTAATCACAAGTCTTGTTGGTATTGTGTAAACAATACAATCATTAAATGTGCTATATGGAATTGTACTTGTATTCTCTATAAACATTTTCTACAATAAAGCCTGTTCTTTAGAGGCTTTTCATTTTGTGTTTTCTGCCCCACTCAATAGTATCAAACTTTGAGAAGTCTGACAGAAGCATGGTATTCGCTGGATGCTCTTCCTTAACATTATTTGCAGGATTTTTCTGTTATGTTCTGTTTTCTTTCTTTTTTTATCCAGAGAGAGACATACACAGAGAGAGAGAGAGCTCCCATCTGCTGGTTTATTCTGAAATATCTACAATGGCCCCAGCAAGGGCCAAAGCAAGAGCTGAAAATGCCATTCAGATCTCTGATGTGGGTAGAAGCAACCAGTTCCTTGGCCAAGAAGCTGAAATGAGTAGGCGGAGCTTGAAATCAAACCCAAGCATTCTGATGTGGGATAAGGGCATCTGAACTGCTCAACTGGACATCCACCCCAGAGTTCCCGTTAGTATCTAGTTATGCTATTTAATAAAATCATTGTGCCATTTTAGAAGATCAGTCTTTTCTTAGATATAAACTTAATTTCCTCTCAAAAGTACCCAATTTTAAGCATCATAAGAGCAAACAATCTCAGAACAATTTATAACATGGAGAGTATGTCACCATAGCTCATTCCTTTCACTCATTGCCACAACTGAGCAGCAAGGAGAATAGAAGCAGTGAGTGGGTCCAATCTGTAGGAGAGTGGAGGTCAAAGACTAAGTGTTTTGCTTCTCACTTTAGATGTTTCTATTACATAAATTGCCTCTTAAACAGCTGTGTTATTCACAGGTCAATTACTGCTATGCATAGCCATAAGAAAAAGCTATAGTTCCCAGAGAAAGAGGGAAAAAAATAACTGAACAATACAAAAAGTAGATACTATGCTTTTACTCTTAATAGAGAGTGGTAAAACCACCTTAAAACAATGCATTTCCAAAAGTAGTGAAAATCATTAATTTAAGAAATCAGGATCTCTCTCTAAACAAAAATCTTTTTGTAGAAGGTTGGATGGTGGGCAGATGCTGCTTGATGTTGTCTCAATGACCTCAACAAGAAGTGACAGATAATATAAGGAATCATCAGAAATAACAAATCCAGATTTTCAGAGGCATTCAAGTTTTCAGAGGTCTTCTTACAGAATTCAGAAACCATTAGAGGCATCATTATGACAGGTCTCATTAAGACTTACAAACAGCCCTACACCTGCACAGATTGAAGGCTTGCTGGGTGTGCATTCTGCTGGAATCCTTCACATTTACCCCATTCCAAGGCCATGGCTTGAGCTGAAGATAAATGGATCTCACCAATTACCAAAGGAAGGTAGGAAAATGTGGCAGTTAGTTTATTTTGTTTTAAAGATTTATTTATTTATTTTAAAGTCAGAGTTAAACAGAGAGAGAAGGAGAAGTAGAGAGAAATCTTCCATGCACTGGTTTACTCTCCAATTGGCTGGAGCTGCACCGATCCAAAACCAGGAGCCAGGGGCCTCTTCCAGGTCTCCCAAATGGGTGCAAGGGCCCAAGGACTTGGGCCTTCTTTTACTGATTTCCCAGAACACAGCAGAGAGCTGGATAAGAAGTGAAGCAGCCAGGGCTCGAACCAGTGCCCATATGGGATGCCGGCACTGCAGACGGCGGCCCTACCTGCTATGCCACAACCCCAGCCCCAGCATTTAGTTTTTAAACATTACAAATGAGTTTTCCTTACTGCTGTTAAAGCTCAGATACCTAATGCTGTATGTGTCATCTTATTTGTTTAATTGACAATTTATATACTTAATTTCCTGATCATAGGAGAGAAAGGGATTGTTAGTGAATGGATAGACTTCTCAGATATTCACACCATTCCTCCAATTTGTCCTTCAAAATCAAGCACTAGTATATTCTTAACATTTGGCAAAATTCTGCACATGAAAAATTGTGATATTTCTTCTTTTTTCAAGGAAAATAAAAGCAGAAGCATTTTCCTTTTATTTTTAAAAAGAATTTGTTTTCCTTTTTATACTTCTCAGTTTCCTGATGTACTCAGACTTTTTTTTTTTCCTAGATGAACATTTAAATTCTGGTGGAATTTGGTTTTACAAAAAGAATGAACAAGAACAATGAAAGATAGACATTTGGCCTACTGGTTAAGATTTCAGTCAGGATGCCTAAATACAACTCATTGCTCCACTCTCTTCTGTCTTTGTTCTAATGTACACCTAAGTAGCAGGTAATGACTTGAGTACTTCTGTCCATGCCACCCAGTGGGAGATCAGGATTAAATTCCTGGATCCTGGTTTCAGGGTGGCTCAACTGTGAACACTGTGGGCATTTAGGGACTGAAACAACAGATGGACAATCTCTGCCTGCCTGTCCCTCTTTATCACTCAAAAATTTTTTAAAAATTAAAATGTTTATGTAGACATCAATATAATAAAATGAATAACTGGAAACTACTTTTCAACAATTATTTTTACATTGCCTTTACTATTTTTAATTGCCATTACTAGTCTGAATGAAAATATCTTCTGTTAAGTCAAATGATTAAGTGGTTTATTATTATTTTCCTTATAAAATAGATCTGAGAAGAAATCATAAAATAAATATTAGTTCAAATTATTTACACAGAAAATTATTACCATAGCAAATAAAACTTAGGGGTGAGGGGACAGAAACCTAAAAATGCACTCTGAGTTGGACTTGGATTTTTTATATAAATGACTGAAAAATCCCTGCCTTTTGCCTGTTTGGGGAATTTAGGAAGGCTTCTCAGAGTTGCAAGTTCCTTGGTACAATCTAAGTACAATATCCCCTCAATTTGTGAAATGATAAGCTCCAAAGTCATTAGTCAATGGTATGATGAGAATGGAAACTTAATCTGATGATAGTGTGTAGCTGTGGGCCTTTGGGAAGCAAGTGGGTTAGATTAGATTACTAAGAGTACAGCCCCATGTATCCTCTGTGTCTTCCACCATGAAGGGATGCAGCCAAAACGCGCCCTCACCACAATCTGCCTCATGCTACTTAGACTTCCTGCCTGCAGAGTCGTGAGTTAAATAAAACACTTTCCTTATAAAGCAGCGCCTCAGGTACTTTGACATAAACATGAAAAACTGACCAATACCAATGTGAGATTTATAAAAAATACCTACTCCTCATTCTTTGTAAGATGAGTCAGTGCATATACAGGCCTTAATAAGGTCCCTGATGCACTCAAAGTTTTCAGTAACTTGTAGGTTATAGTCACTGTTATATCCAGTGGCTATAATCTATCAATATATATCTGCTTTTATATTTTATTTTTCTAGTAATGCTATTGGATTTATGTTAATAGATTCTGCAGTACACCAGAGCTACCATCTATTTAGGAAAATACACTGGCCACAAAATTCTGTATACCAGCCCCTTCCCCACACTTCTTTAAGAGTTTGCCCAGAACATTTATTCAGTATGTGTCACTGTTGTTCAAACTTCAAAGACAGAGGAACTATTATTTGGACTTATTTCTATAACCTAAACAGATCATTCTAATGGTTAATCATTGCACCTGAAATTTTCCCCTAAAACATTGGGTCACTGGCATGGTATCTTGCTTTGTCTGCATGGGCAACATAAACAGGAACACTGTTTTGATGATGCATCTAGTATTAAAAAGAGATGAACGCAAGGCTGCAAAGTTGTAAATCCTGGTAAGACAACAAAAGCAGAGCAAATACCTAAAATCCAGTGCACCGTTCATTCATCAAAAATAATAAGACAAAAAAGTCATTCAGCATGAGTCTGGCAAGTTTCACGATGTGGCCACACTGTTTTAAAATGCAAAAGAACACCAGAAACTCCACTAATCTCCCTTTACATAGGACTCTGGAAGGAGATATTACTGCTCCTACTGTCAAGAGGTGGATTCTGTTTTCTAGCCCTTGAAGCTGGGATAGCACTGACAACTAGAATGTGGCGCAAGTGATAACTGTGCTATTTGCAGCAGAGCTCTCTAGAGGCCAACAGCTTTTGCTTCTGCCCTGGGAACTGAGATGGCCATCCTGAGAGAAAGGCTGATCTAGCTTGTTTGAAGATGAAACATCACTTGAGAAGTAGACCAGCATTCGCAGCAATGCCCACACCCATCCAACTGTCCTGGTGTGTGCTCCCCAATGAGTGAGACCGGTAAAAATAGCAGAAGAACCATGTAGCTAATCTGCAGAAATGTGAGACGTGCTAAATCTTGTTGTTTGAAACTACTGAATTATGTTTGTTTATTGATGCAGTAAGATCACAAAAATGATCAATGATATTGTATTATTTGCAATAAACAAATTATTCTAAATATTTTGAGATCTGGGAATAATACATTCTACTTCTTTTCTGTATGCTCATCATGGATAACAAAATGACCACTATTACTTGCAAGTACAACCCTTCAAAAGAATAGTTTCAGTGTTGTAAGCACATTTCATTGAGAAGTTCAAGGAGAGAGCTACCATTTAAAACTGGAAGTCCTGGCCCTTTAATTACAGAATTTCATTGTCTTATTCCTAGGAGTGCTTTAGTTTGGGCTGACATGTCAAGACAATATTAAAATGTTTAAACATGTTTGAAAGCATCAGCAACTTTCCCCTACACCTTAGGCAAAACTCAGTTAAAAAGCACTTGAATGTATCTCAAGAAGCATTTACTGCCCTAAGGCTTAGACCACTGTCATTCTGAATGCAGCATTATCACATACAGTGGAAACTGTGCATGCCACATCTCAAACAGTCTTGCTGATTCAACTCAAACATGAATCTGCTGGTTGGCACATGAAAACTGCACTGCAGCAGAAAAATGGATGGTGACTGCTTGAGAGTGATCAATTTATGCACATCTGAGATGTGGTTTCTCTTTGATTCCCCTCTTCACCCTTGCACAATTAGAGGCAGCAGAGCCTCTCCTCTGATGGAGCAGAGTGGAAGGAAAGGAAGTGCTGGAAATGAGAGGAGGCTCTGATAACAATCAAGGGCATTTACAAAACTCAGAGAGGGGCTGATGACGTTTGCTTCACATGTTAGTCATGATTACGTCACTAAGAACAGACACCATTCTTGACCATTCGTATTTATTTGTCCATTGTAAATAATGATAGATTTCATGATTTTCCTTCTAGTCTTTTGGGATTTCTAATATTAGAAATTATTTTCTTCAGGATTCAGAGGCTTTAATAATCTTTTGAAAACTAGAAGTATTTCCTCCCCACCATTATATGTATCCGCAAAATTTTATGCAGATATGTATCCACAAATTCAGCATAAATTTCAGTTGGGGGTGGGGGTATTTAGCCTATTGGTCAAGCCTCTGCTGAAGACGTCCCCATTCCACAATGCAGTACTTGGATTTGATACCTGGTTCAGGCTTCTGTCTCCAGCTTCCTTGGAAGGCAGCAGCGATGGTGCAAGTATTTGGGTTTCTGGCATCTATGTATTTGTATTCCTGACTCTTGGGTTAACTTAAGTTCAGCCTCAGTCATTGTGGGCACCTAGCAGTGAACCAGTAAATCAATCTCTCTCTCTCTCTCCCCCCCCCCCATTCTAAAACTTATAAAAAGTCTTCAGTAGGGTTTAAGATCCCTGAATTAGACACTGAGTGTGTTTCCAGCATTCTTGTTTATGGGAGAAGGAAGGTACTTTTTTACACTTAGACATTTTTTTCCTTTGCATAAGAATCAAAGGTTAAGAAATATTTAATAGCTCAACAGCAATCCTCAAAAAGCAAAAATTACACAAGTATGTTGTAAATAAATTATTCACTGACAGCTTTGAACAAATAATGAAACATATATTTAGAAGTAGAAAAAATAATTTAGGTTCAACTGCATTAACATTTGAGGTTAAATTATTTAAGTGTCTGAAGTTAAACACCCCAAGAATTTATAAATTTTGTTGACTGTGACCTTTGAGGACAGCTGCAAGCAGACATTGAGCTCTGAAGTGCTGCTTGAGAGGTGGAATGCTGACTCTTTACTCTGGTCAATGAGTTATCAGTGGAAACTACACTGGCAATCATGATTAAAACCAAAAGAGTGTTGAAGAACTCAGGAATGCAAAGCAGTTAAATAAAGGGAAAAGGAAAGAAATGATCAATGGTGACCAGCAAACAAAACTGAATGAGCAGCTAAAAGGGAAGGAATCAATGTAGCATCACTGGATCAGTTTGCTTCATTGATTTTTGCTGCTCATTGAAATGTTTTCCTTTATTTACTTCCTGTTGCTTTGGAGAGTGGCAAAATCTCACTGCTGAATCTCACTGGAGCCTATGATGGATGGAGAAACAAGCTCTGGATCTCCTCGAGTTTGCATGACACCTTCCCAACTGTATTCAGAAGTAATTCCAGTGCTGGCTGGTATGTTACAGAAGCCACTTGGTCTGTGCCTTTGTTCTCATAGCCTCTCTGTGGTAGAGATCAAACAGGCCCTTTCCAAATACACATCCTAATATCTGGAAACTGAGAACATGTTAGGTAACATGGCAATGGGGAATTAGGGTTCCAGATGGCATTAATGCTGTTAATTCATTGAACTTAAAACAGGGAGATTATTCTGCATTGCCAAAATTTGCCAATTTGTAATCACCAGAGCTTTGAAAGCAGGAGGCAGAAGAAAAGGCAGTATCAGAGTGAAGTTATGTGAAAAAAATTCAGCTTGACACAGTTAGCTTTGAAGATGAAGGGGCTGCAGACCAAGGAATGTGGGCAGGCTTTATGAACTAGAAAGAGCAAGGAAATAATCCCCTCCTGCATCTCCAGAAAAGAATGCTGCCACGCTGAGAATTTATTTTAGTCATATGAGATTCATGTCAGCCTCTTGACATATAGGATGTAAAGAGAATAAATTTTTATTGTTTATGTTCCTAAGTTTGTAGTAACATTTTACAGCTGAAATAGGAAAACAGTACATATCCACATGCTTTCTCTGTTCAGAGCTGGAACAGCATGGAATTGATGCATTTTATCCTTTCTACTTGTATTTCATACATTAAAGGAAATTGAGATGAAAAACCTTGATTTTCATGTCCTGGACATCTATGTTTAAAGTATCTACTCAAGAACTTTTATTTTGCACTTCTGAAATTTCCACTTCACTCTAGAACCTAATTGTCCGTGTTATTTGTATATGATCAACAAAAACAGTCCTGTTTGCTTTTGTCCAGTAAAATGTAAACAACTCAATTTTCTGGATGATAACACCTTTCCTCCACCCCTCAGTGATAGCTGCTCCTGGTGTTATTACCAGAGGAATAGCTTTACACCATTCTAAGTGTGGGCACCATGTCTTCCCAACAAGACAAAGAGAATTTGACATAAGATTAAAGAAACATATCCAGGTACCAGAGTGCTTTGTAAGATTTACAGTACTTCTGTGACTTCCTGATGTTTATTGCTTGCTTGTCACTTGTTTTTTACTTGTTTCTCTCACAGGGATTAGCAAGAAAGTATTTGTAATGAAAAGCAACTTTAGGATTATTTTAAGTTCAGTCAGTAGATTGACAAGTTTTTTCCTAGCTTTATATCCTAGGCAATTTATGAGTAACCTATTTATTGTTATATGATATTTGGTACAGTTTAATGTAATTTTAATATGCATACAAAGTCATATGAATTGTAAATTGCATTTTTGTTGTCATTTAAAATTTTACTTCAGAGCCTGAAGTTTCATCATAATTGAAAAAGAAATCAGATAACTCAAGGAATAAGAGTTACATTCTCAATAACCACTTCAGGAAGTCTACTGTAAATACAGTTTCTCATCCTGAGATATTCTGAATTTACAATTAATTCTCTAGATTTCAATTTTCTAGAATTAGGTGCAATTGTGATGAGGATTCTCGTGCTTCACTTAAATCCTCTGATAGACTTTGATTTATTTCAATCAGAGAAATGGCAACAGACCTTTTCTTGGAGAACTTAATGTGACTTCTTAAAGTCATATAGACATTAAGATGTAGGACACATTTAAGCTGTCTAATTGTAGTGCCGGTCTAATGCCTAAGTATTAATCTGCCACAATGTCAAATTACATACATTTGGGCTTTTTCTTTAGTAAAATATGTCTTGCTTAACAAACTCATAGTGTAAAAAATTCAGGAGTGCAATTAGACTGTCATCTCTCCCACAGATGATTTAAGAAAAGCATGAATCAGAGCTTAACAGTCAACATAATTTCACAGATAATCATGGAGAAATTATGGTACTGCAACAATTCGAAGTCAGTACAGTCAGACTAGCAGACAGTGACGATCAACTATTCATCTCCACCATCTGCCATACATGCTCTTTATTTAAGTCTTTGTGTGTGTGTTTTTGTTTTTGCCAATGTTTTCAGTTTTGACTGTGCCAGCATCGGGCATCACATAGGAAAACAGGTTTCATGGTGTAAACAGATTTTCCCTTGTGTGCAATGAATTAGCTTCATTGGCTATTCTGCAGCTCTTAGGCAAAGAAGACTGGTTGGAAAGGATTTTTACAAGTCTTTGTGTATTGGTCAGTTTTTTATAATTCAAATGAATAAATTTTATCACAAGCAAAAAAAGAGATAAAACTGCAAATATTGTAACAATGGGAATCATCTCCAAACATATATTCTGGGAGTTTTCCTATAAATGACACACTTAAAATGTATGTGAACTGCAATAACCATCATATTGTACTGAATACCTCAGCAACTCTTCAGGTGGTGAAGAGTTAAAATTGTATATGTGCGGGTGTAAAAAGTTAAGCTTAAGCTTACAGTTTTAAACCTTCCTGGTGCAGCTGTGAAAATAAAACAGAGTGAAGTAGCACCTTGACAGTAGGGACTCCAATTTGGAGCACTTGAGACTGCATTCTAGGAAAGCAACCCCCCACCGTGAGACTCTGGTCCGAAACTATAATCTCAAATAGTCGGACAATAGCAGTGCACTACATCACCCTTGGCAACGCACAAAAACCCCCTAGCATGATTGCTCAAGCTTAAAAGTAGAAAGGTTGCACCTGGGTTACCTGGGCTAATAATGAAGATGTGATTTGTCTATGTCTTAAGATCATAATTGCTGATTGTAAGACTTTAGCAACCGCTTAGCAACCGTGTATTCTCTTCCCCTTCCCGGTTTTGCGGTTTTTGCCTTTATAAACCCTAACCTTTGGTTATTCGGGGATGCTCTGTTCATGTATGGTCAGACAGCCCCAGCATGCTGGATAATCAATAAAACTTCCCTGTGCTGTTTGCATAAGAGACGTGTCTCTTGGTGACGTTTTTCGGGTGGTCGACTCTAACAGTGGAAAAAGCTGGCAATTTCTGCTTTATACTTTGTCAGCCTTCTCTATTTTGCAAATAAGTAAAAAATTAGTGGCATTGGGATTTGTTGTGGCAGGACATAGGAAACTCAGTAAAATTTAAATGCGGAGAGAAAAATGAGAGATTTGCTGCATAAAACAGGCATGAAGTTTCCAAAATCTCTAAAATCATGTTCCTTCGTTCAATAGATTTTGAATTCAAGATGCATTCAGGAATATTTCAGGTACTAGTGTAAGATATTTATATATAAATTCTATAAAAGTATGTTCCTTTGTACTTTCAAGAACTGCTGAATTCAAGACTATCTCAGGTACTAGTCTTAGGTCTTTATATATACCTCCAATTTATATTGTCCCCCTTTTCCATATGAGGAAACTAACACACAAAGAAGTTAACTGAGTTCCCCAAGAGTCTACGTCTACTGTGCTCTTGATGACTATAATGTACATCTTCTCAAACAGTAGCACATCCATGTATTATGAACTCATGTTGTAAGTTTGAAGAAAATCATCTTTAAGCTGAATTGAAGCAGCAAAACATGCGTGTATACATTGACGACAGTTGGAAAGATGTCAGATATAGTGGGAACTGCTGAAGTCTTAGCCTGACATAAGGGAAATGATTTTAGCTTGGACAGATTAAAAAGGTGAAAACTTAAAAAGCATGTTGAGGGCACCAGGGGAGAGGTCCTAGAGCCAGAACAACACTGAGATGTGACTTGGTACTCAGACTGCTTTTCCTTGGTGTTTTCTCTTACAGCTGTACCTCAGTTGGTCCTTGATTTTTTTGTGGCCAAGTCAAAATTACTGTGTTCTTAAAAAGCCTCAAACTTCTACCATTACTAAAGCCAAATACAGCTACAGAAAAGTTTTGTCTTCATGGTGATAGGTTTATTTTAAATTCCACATGGTAGGAAGAGTGCTCAATTATCAGGCTTTGGATCATTGTCATTCCACAGAAAGAAAAGCCATCTTTGGAAACCACACAGGGCTGGGTTGAAGCGAGAACAGGAGATGCTAAAACACTCCTTAGTGAATTGGATACGAGAAGTGGAAATAAACATTCTAAGAACAACAAAATGGAATAGGATTTGGATATTTTTTCTGGTAAACGAAGCATCAAAAAGATTACATAAGCCATATTAATCACAATTTGGAAGGAAAGCAGACTGCATATTTCTTAAAAGAAAATCAACACAAATGAAATTTAGACTATACTTCCAATTTAACTCCCTAAGTTAAACAAGTAATTGAATAATATGTAGATTTTTAGTTTATTTGAGGATATATGGTTGCAACCAATGAAACTGAGGTATAACCAGTGGGAATGGGGAAAAGCTATGTATATTAAGTGATAGTAAAGTAAAGGTAGTGCTGCCTTTCAGTACGTTTATATTCTTTTCATACTTGTATCTTGGAACACAAAAATCAAGTAACCATGTACTGTACACATCTTTACATTCACCTTGTGGTTGTTTAAAGGAATTGATGAATCAAGAGTGGTAAACACACTGGGATCTGAGCAACAGAAGTCTGATGTAAGTTTATGCTATGTTATTTGCCAACTGGCTGTATAACAGTGGATTGTTCTGAGGATTAATTAAGAAAATCAAGTAAGTGCTTTAGCATAACATTATCTACACAGAAATCTTTTATATTTGAGCAGACTTTTAAAAGTTCAGTGATAATGGAAATAAAATGTTTGTGTTGGAGTAAAATATATTTGAATCTATGCTTACAGGGTGCTTACAAAAAATTCATGAATATGAAAAAGCAATGGGCAGATTAGGCAGAGGTACAGAGAGACAGAGAAAGAGAGAGATAGAGATAGAGAGAGAGAGAGAGAGAGAGAGAGAGAGAGAATCTTCTATTCACTGGTTCACTCCCAAAATGCCCTCAATGGCTGGAGCTGTACCAGGCCAAAACTGGGAGCCAGGAGATTTTTCCTGGTCTCTCATGTGGGTACAGTGGCCTGAAGATTTGGGCCATTTTCAGCTGCTTTTCCAGGTACATTAGCAGGGAGCTGGATTTGAAGATGGAAACTGGTGCCCATATGGGATGCCAGCATTGCAGGCAGTGGCTTAACCCAGTGTGCCACAACACTGGCCCCATACTTATCTTTTAATTCCATTTTTCCATGGACTTTTGGAATACCCTCACATTTTTCTGCTGTTATCACTATTATTGCTCTACTATCCTGTGTATTCTTTCCCTACATATATTTGAATGATAGAATACTGATTCTAAACCATCAAAAATCACACATCTTTTTGCTCAATGTCTGCTTTTTCTTGGCACTGATTAAAAGTGTAAAAATCTTTAATTTTTAGCATGTTTACCAATAAGTTACAGCTAAATAGCACTGGTACCGTAAAAGAGATTATAGTTATATATTTGTATTATAAACTCCAAGTCATTTGTTTTAAATAAACACTTAGAAAAGAAGATGAAAAAGGAAACTTTCAATGGTTAGTATTTTATTTAATACTTTTAAAATGCATATAGCAAGAATCATAGAAGAATTATAATACTGTAATTCAATTTCAAAGATTAGGTGTATATAAGCTAATGGTTTTTCTGACAGTTGGCATTATATTTTATAATTACTAGCTGTTCAAAGTTAAATGAAACTTAATCTTTTGTCACTTGCAGGCATATAACAATAAAGGCTATAAATAATAATTAGTACTCTGTATCTACTTAACTAGGTATAATTTCTCCCCAAAAAACTGTTGTTACATAATTACTATATTGTACATATTTAAATCACCTTTTTTTTACTAGTTAATTTCCAATTCACTTTGCTTAATCTAGGGAAATAAAAAGAAGGGAAAATTGAGAAAATGAAAAAGGATGTATATCCTCATCACTATGTAATCTCTTCCATATTAGTATGATGGACTTTACAAGAATATCAGCTTTAAAAACATTTAAAGAATTTTTAAACAGATCAGAAAGAGTAACAAATGCAGAATCCCAGTTAATATATATCAAATTACCTTCGAAAAAGAGGGACAAAAGTTAAGAAACAGCTTCCTGCTCTACATGTTAACTAAGCTGAATAATGCAGAGCTTAAGTGCAAAAGCAAGAAAAGTTAAGAGGGAAGCAAATATCTAGAGATGATTTGCCTGGTAAAGTGACTGTGGAGGGGAACTCGTTTCTCTGAGCAGAATTATCAACGTTTAAAGCATTTATTTATTCTTTAAGAAGTGTCATTTAGCTGTTAAAAAGGCTGTTTGGTCAAAATGAGGACTAATTATTTGCACGTATCTACACAGCTTCCAGGAGCACATGGGCATTCCTCTCTGCAATAAAATGCTAAAAAAGGAAAAGAGAAAATACTTTTCAAATGGTAGTCAGGTTCCAAATTCAGAATGGGAATGATGTAGGAAGTGCAACTAATACTACATTATTCATGGATTTGGGAATAGAGTAAAATAAAATATCTTGCCTGTGGTGTGTCCAGGTAGTCACAGCTAAATTCTCTAATCAGCATCTAATTGCTTTTCTTCTTTGAGATATAAAACTTCTGGCTAAATAATGATTCAGATTTGATAATGATTCTATTGAGTATTTAACCCCAGAGCTATAAATCAAGAAGAAGTACCATGAACTTTTCCCTGCTGGGCAATGGTATAATTAAATGTGCTATCTTGTAGATAACTAAAGAGATCCACAGATTCTTTTTTTCTGCTCCAAAATGGTAGTCCATACAGATGAATCACCAAGCTACTATGTTAAGTTAGGATATGTTAAACAAATTTGGAGTAACTCAAAATCAATGATTTTTTATGAGAAATATGTCTTTTCATACCTGACAGTTATTTTTTTTTCTTAATGTCCAATGTTGTTCTCATTTGGAATTTGGGAGTATTTATTTATATACATGTATAGCTAACAATAACTAGAAATTTTGAATTGATTATCACATTTTCTTGACTGTGCTTAAAACAGATGCAGGGGCACAAAAGATCCATAAGAATAAAATATCAAGGGATGGCACTGTGGTATAGCAGATTGAGCCGCTATCTGCAGTGCTGGCATCCCATCAGTTTGAGTCCTGGATGCTCCATTTCCAATCTAGCTCCTTGCTAATGAATCTGGGAAGGCAGCAGGGAATGGCCCAAGTGCTTGGGCCCCTGAACCCATGTGGGAGACCCAGAAGAAGCTCCTTGCTCTTGGCTTCAGAGGCCCAGTGCAGGCCACTGTGGCCATTTGGGGAGTGAATTAGCAAATGAAAGATCTCTCTCTCTCTCTCTCTCTCTCTCTCTCTCTCTCTCAGTCTCTCCTGTCTCTATAACTTTGCCTTTCGAATATATAAATAAATTTTAAAAAAATAACATAAAAAAACAAAATATCAAACGGCCAATCATCCAAAAATTATCACACTGCTATGTGAAGCAAAGTATATGATACTAATCTTTAAGAAATAAATTATTCTTAAATGGCCTTGAATTTTTAACAAATCATGTACAGATGATAACCCTTCTAATTTGGTCATTTAAAAAGAAAGCAAGTCATAGGCATATATTTGTTTCACTTTTCCTTCCTTCCTAATGCTATTCTGTTATTCAAAAAATAACATGTTAGCTGGTTAGTTTATATATTCTGCATTATCACCTCAAAATATGTCTTACTTGAAGATTTTATTCAATTTCACTTGAATTGGTTGAAAATGCGTAGCACCTGGTCATGAAAATGAAGGCCATTTGCAAAGACATTCCAGCTTCAAAACATCTTTGTCTTAACAGGAACCTGTGACTAGTGGCCATGTGCTGATTATGCTCAGCACTCCACCTTTAATTAAGATAAACAGCTAAGCTCTCATTATGAATGGTATACATTTATCCATGTAAAATGGTGAAGATAGCTTTGGGCCCACAGATGGCAACAGAAGTGTATGCTACCATCATTATCATAATCATCATCATGGAAACTGACTATTCAGTGCCTGGCACAAGTTAGTGCATTTTTTTATTGAGTGAAGAAGAAAAAGTGCCAAGTGTCGTTTGTGTATGTTTTCCACAGGGTCAAAAAGAAGAAACAGGTGGCAAGTGATTGGCTGACAAATAAAATCTAGGCAGCAAAAGAGTTATAAAGTGTCGACGTCACTAGGGGCCCTGGAATAGACATACCTGGTTTCTAATCCTACCACTCTGTGAGTTTATGAAAGTTAATTAACCTTGCTTAGTCACTATGTCCCTACTCACTTACAAAAATATTGTAAAGAATGAGATTGTGTGCTTGTGCACCTTAAAGTCTTAGATATATGCACATAAAAACTTCTCAATATTTATATGTTTTTGAAGATTATTTATTTGAAATGCAGAGTTACAGAGAGGCAGAAAGAGAGAGAGAGTAAGAGAGAGAGAGAGGTCTTCCATCTGCTAGTTCATTCCCCAGATAGTTGCAATGGCCGGAGCCTCCCGCAGATACCCCACATGGGTACAGGTGCCCAATGACCTGGGCCATCCTCCACTGCCCTCTCAGGCCACAGTAGAGAGCTGGTTTGGAAGTGGAGCGGCCAGGACTCAAACTGGCGCCCACACAGGATGCCAGCAGTGCAGGCGGCAGCTATATTTTCTATTACACCTACCTAATTTTCAGTGAACAAGTGACAACAAATAGACTGAAAAATAAATATAATGAAAGACCAAATAGGATGAAAAAGATGGAAAAAAAATAAAATGGCAGGGATGTTATTGAAGGAAATTAGGAAAAGAAAATAATTGAAAGCAAGATAAGAAAGAAATTTAAAAAAGAATGAAAACATAAGGAAGGAATGCAGGAGAGAAAGAAAAACAGGACGAAGGAAGAGGGAAATGGAAAAAAAAAAGATAAGAAAAAAAAAAAGAATGAATCTCAACTTGTGTGGCCTGTAGAAGATTTTAGATTTGCTGTTGACTTTATACAGATCTTTAGCTCTGCTTTAAGGTATGTGTGTGGACTGTTTATGAGCCTGGACTCAATGGTTATACACTTATGACAGATTAATATAGGTTAATCCATCAGAAGTTGTGTTAGAGCTAGTAGTTTCCCCCTTTTCCACATATATGGGTTGGCTGTAGCATAAGGCAAACATAATTTTATAGATAACTCTATAGGATATTACCGCATTGACATAAAAATAACAGAATGAGTAAGCTGATCAAACACTTCCTAATGGAAAAAAGGACCAACATATAAAATCTTATAAAATTAGTCTGAAACTGGAACATGGCATACAGCCTAAATGTACTCTATAGGTTCAGCAGGATGTGAAAACCACATTAAGGAAAGAAAATGTAGATCAGTGAAACACAACACTTGAGCAATTTCTGTTATCTACCCTTAATCGCAAATGGTTTTCAAAAGCACTGTAGCAAAAGTAAGACAACAGGTCTGTTAAATATATATCAAGATTTCTAGCTTTTATTTTTGCTTTTATCTTTTTTAAAATTTTGCTTCTAAATCTAACCATAAAATTTTCTAAATGTTTTAATTGGTTACTACTATGTTAAAAACATACACTTTAAGCTCTTTCTAATTTTAGTATTTTAAGCATTATCCCTATTGGTTAAAAAGGTCCTAATTTGGGCCCTGTGACTTTATCTTTAGTTCTTGTTGTCATTTGTTCCATCAGTACCCAAGTTGTGGCTTTAAATTGAGGACAGCACATCCAAAACCAGATTTTAAATTAGATAGTACTCGAGTTGACATCTGTCCTTTTTTATGCTTTTTTTTCTCTTAATGGTTACCAGCAACCAAACATGTTTCCAACTGAAACTCTTTTTAAATTAGAAAGATGATGGATTAGCTTCCCAGGAAGAAAAAGACTTCCAAATGACTTCGCTAGGCAGAGGTATATATTTTAGAACATTAATAAAATGTTATTTGAGATGGTTAATGCTCCAAAAGAAGAACATCTAATGATCAAAAATTAGTAGATGTTGAGTGTTCCCAGGGATTGATTTTGGTTCTCTCTTAAAGTAAAACTGAGAGCAGAGCTGAACATTTTACACATGTTCAGCTACTTTCTTGCAATGTTGGACACAGGTTTACAAAAGAATGATTAGAACTTATTTTTTTTTTAAAATTATTTATTTGAAAGGCAGAGTGACAGAAAAGGAGAGAGAGAGAGAAGGAGAGAGAGAGAGAGAGAGAGAGAAAGTGCTGGTTCTTTCCCAAAATAAGCACAATAGCTAGGTCTGGGCCAGCCCTAAGCCAGTAGCTAGGAACTGCATTCTGGTCTCTCATAGGCATGGCCTGGGCCTAAGCACTTGAGCCATCTCTTGCTGCCTTCCCCAGTGCAGTAGCAGGAAGTTGGATCCAAAGTGAAGTAACTGGGACTCAAACCCTCACCCCAATGTAGACTGCAAGTGCAAGTGATGGCTTAACTCACTGTGCCACAATAAACAGAATATTTACTCAAGAATTTCACACCTAGTGATTTATTCAACAAATAGGAGCAACTTCAATAAGTTCATGGAAAATTGAATTAAAAGGAAAAATTGATTATGAATTAGAAGTTCATTTTGGTGCAAAGAAGTTTTGAAATCTACACTTAAGATATTCAAAAAGAACATATACATTTCAAAAAAAGTGCATGGATTTCATAATCCATCTCCCCACCTTGTCTACTAGCACTGATCTCTACCACAATCAAGCCAAATATCATTACTCAGTATTTCATGAAAGACAAAACTGTTTTCTGGGAGAGGACGTTTGCCCTATCTGTTGTATGGACAAGCAGTTAAGATATCTGTTTGGATGTCAGCATCTTACATGAGTGCCTGGGTTCAAAGCCCAGCTCTGGCTCTGTATTCCAGCTTTCTGCCAGTGTAGAACCTGGGGAACAGTGGTAATGGCATAAATAATTGAGTCGTTGCCATCCACGTCGGATCCCTGTATTGTATTTTCAGCTCTGGCCCTGGCCCCCGTCCAACCCTGGCTTTTGTGGGCATTTGGGGAGTGAACCAATAGATGGGAGCTGTCTGTTTCTTTCTCTGTCTACCTTTCAAATAAATAAAATTAAAATTGTTTTTCACCCTTGAACATTGTGAAGGGATTTTTTTTCTTTCTAAATTCCAAGAATTACTTTTGTCAGTCTATTCTATTGAGAAACAAATATAGCTCAATTCAAACTGGGAAGTTCATGTTTTTAGCAATATTCCAACAATTTGCAATATACTTAAAGACAAAAAAAAACAAAAAACAAAAACAAACATATTAGCTTGGTAAACATCCTGCCAAGAAAATTGCTAGGCACATTTTAGGTACATAAGGAATAATTATGAAATAAATGAAGTAATGAATATTAACCGTGTCTCAACATTGTAATACTTCTTATTATCCTGCCAAATCTTTAAATATATATGAAGCTACATGATACTCTGTGAAAGGCTCAGTGACTTAGTGGAAATAGAGGAAATAAACTACTCTAATGTATGCACCAGTTGTTGAATTGAATTCAAACTTTTAGCAGCATGTGAGAATTCAAACCCCAAAAAGGTTGCACAACATTTTTAACTTTTCCCTAGTTTTTTTTTTTTTTTTTTTTTTTTTTTTTTTTTTTTTTACAATTTTAAAGCACAGTCTGGCAAATAATGTATGGAAGTCACAGATTTTTCCGTCAAGATGCTATATATATGTATAATATACTATGTGAAAATATATAATACGTAATATAGTGCTTCATGTATACACTTACTACTGCATTCATATTCACTTTGGCTCATGTGTTTTGCAATTGAAATTGCAAAAGAATCAAGGGTAAGACTTTTCCAGGGATAATAATCAAGTCATCATGACCTGAGTGGAGTGCCTCAAGCAGCCCGATCAACTACTGTGGAAATGCCACTGAAAAAAATCACACAAGTGATCGACACAAACTTTGCTTCCTCAGTTCTCTCACAGGTAAAGGGATGACATCAAGGTAGCACACTTAAAGCTTTCGATGTGGAGATAGGCTTTCATTTTATGTTACAAGTTTCTATGAACACAGTGCTCATAAAACCAGCATTTTAGTTACTGCCAGTAACAACAGAAAAGTTTTTGAACAGTGTTTACAGACTTTTTTATGACTAAATATATAAGATGCCTCATCCTTTTCCAGTGTTTTCACTGTAAGGAAGTCAGATACCATGATGCCTGCAGGGACTCAACAAAGATCGAGAGATGCTTCGAGATATTTTGAGCACAACACAGACTTTTCTGGTGTCAGAGGCACTTCTTTAGAGGGCTTCTATCTCTGGTTCTTTTCTCCCCCTTCCATTGATCAGTCTTGGTTCTTGTTGAAATCTCAGTAAACTGCAGCTAGAGGAGATTTTATGCATTCTGTAGCTTCCAGGAAAACAGAATGAATTATCACATTTTTTTTCTGGATTCTTTATAAGTGATAATATTCAGAAGAGGATGGGAGAGCATTAAGCCACACCCAAGGCATTTGGATACAATGGAGGTTTTCCTTATCTATTTTGTCAGAAAAAGAATAAATGTGAATTCAATAGTGATTATGGAAGTGAATTCTCTAAGCTGGAAAAGTGCATATTTTAAACTGGTTTTCTGCTGTTTGAGAACTAATTACTTTTCTTAAATTCCTTTAAAATTCAACATCACTTTTCCATCCATGATTATTATTAGGAAAGTGTAGATTTTCAAGAATTCTTTTCCAAGTTATATAAGTCATAGTAAAGAATTAACTATATTAATACTATTACATATTGTAAAATTTAAGAAAAAAAAGGAGTCCAGCAATTTCCCATGCTACTGAAGAATATAGCTTACCTAATACACATGAAAGTATATGAGAAACTTTACAAATAAGACAAGTAAGATGATTAAGGAAGCTATGGAAAATTAAGGAGCGAGCTGAAAATAGAGTTCACACTAACTAACTGCACATATTTTACAATAAAATTCTGAAATTATCACATCAATCATGTAACCAAGCTACTTTTTCTTCCTTAGTTGAATATCTTACAGGGAATAAAACTTATCCATTATAATAATATAATATACATTCAGAGGACTGATATAACAGTACATTTTTAAAAAGCATTACATACAGAATATCAACAAAATATAGTACTTGTTTATAAGGCTCTTTCTGTTATTCATTCAATACATGCAATTCTATTAAATTCAAACTAAACATGACAATTTAATTTGTGATGTGCTGCTTATTTTGTACTGCATTGTACGGTGTATGTTGTTCCTCCAATCTGTAGATTTTCAGTAAGTGTAAGTGAAGAGAAATGGAAAAGGGTCAGAAGTGACAGCAAAACTGAATCAGTGCGTCCCATGCCAATGAAGTAATGAAAAACCGCACTGTTCTTACTGCGCAATAATGAATATAAATAGACAAAGAAGGTTGAACAGCTTTCAAGAAAGAACCCTTTTCTGCCATCACAGATAGCTTTGTGGACTGGCTAAATTAGGATGCCATATAACAATTTCATGCTCTAAGAGAAGTCTTTGAAAGAGCTCTGAAATATTTGTATTTAGGGGGTCTGACTTAATAATAGGTATTTTGCTTATTGTGTAAGTTGTACAAACTCACCTCTTTCTTTTTTCTCTCTCTCTCTCTTTCTCTCTCAATAACTTTCCCTCTCACTTTCTAGTGTGTGTGTGTATTGGAGGTGGTAGATTTTGAGGCATTATGAAAATAGGTCCAATGAACTTTATGCTTTAATGATATAAATTTCATCAAATACTTAAAAAACAAGCTCAATTTTGTGCTACCAGTATTTTGAATACATATTTGTGGTGATTTCTAGGTTAATATGTGGATTATGATCAATTAGCACAAGAAACAGCATTTATAACTGGTAACCATATATCAGTTTATTCTAAAATATATACTGGATTCATACTTTGCCAAAATAGTTGCAGAATAATGGATTCAGGATATCTTAAATGATACACATATAACTATTTATTATTTATCTCCAAATGCCACGCAGATTTGTAATAACTCATCAATTAAGTGTCAGAAGTATTATACTCATATATAATTATGCTAGGTATTTTCTATTATTTAGAAAAATCATTACAAATAATATAAAAGTGATTTTATGAATGGTTTAAGACAAAAAGACTAACATAAACCACATAGGAAGCTTAGTTTTTGGTTTTCTCACAAGAAGTAAAAAATGGTAATATATTTATATAGAAGAATATGAGACAATACCCATCATGTTCTAAATGAAGACCTATAGTATTCTACTTAAGTAAAACTTTTAAGATGTAATATGTAGCTATAACCATAGTTAAAATACAACCACATATGTTTGATTTTAATCATTCAATTATTCTATGGTTTTCTGTTAAAAACAAAGTCAAATAGAGGAATCTTTCAACTTGCCATTTGACTTTGCTCTTTAGTATGTTATTCACTCTGAAGAGAGAATTAGTAAAGGTATTAGTGGGTACCAAAGAGTCTACATGAAAAAAGTAAAATTTATGGAGCTCATTTATTTTATAAATAGTATAAACAACAGATATACTAAAGAAACATTGCCCACAAAGGGCAGTCATAATTCCAGCAAAATTTTGATCAATAGCAACTCAAGTTTTCCAGCAAACACTTTTAAATGCAGATGAAATGTTAATTTCATATTAAATAGCATTTTTGCTTCCAATGCTAGACTGGCTTGCTTAAGGAAATAACAATAAAAATAAAAGAGAGTGTAAAGAAAGACCTGAAAAAAATGAATCAGCTTTCATCTAAACAGGATCTGAGCAATTATACTGAAATGCATGTAGTGTTTAGAGAATAGCAGTCCTAGACAGTAAATCTGACTATTATCCCAAATAACATAATTGCCTCCTCTCTACTAAATACTCTATGCTCTTTTCAAAATGATGGGCAGAAGGACTAATTCTCTGTAGTTATGCAAATCCCGCCTAGAAAGAACACTATTGGTAATAACCACAGGTCAGTTTATTTCAAGATAATATACCAGGTGCCCACATTGTCAAAATACCTGCATTATAATTCTATTCCAGTTGCTGTTTTTAATTATGAGGTTCTTCTCAACAGGAAACAATCCCATGGAGAACTGAAACAATTTATTTTAAATTCTGTAAACAACAGAGACTCTGCTTTATGTAGTTGAGAGTCCTGTTTGTCCTGAGAGCTCACAGCATGTTATGTCAATTGAACACAGAGTATTGATAAAGATAGATTCTCATTTCAAAATGTTTTGCCTCATGAAAGACTCTGAGTAGTCATTAAAATGACTGATTCTTAGGGCTAAGTGCTAGATACTACATTTTGGCCGTCCTAATAATAGCATTTATGGAAATAAAAATAATTTGTATGAATCAAATATCCCAGTCCCATCTCTACTGAACATGAAATCCAAGGAAAGAATTTAGATAAGACAGCTCTGAACATATGCCTTCAAATCTATGAATAAGTAATTTTTAGAATAAGGGCATATTTACAAGATCTGTATTAACACCTGAAGTTTACCTACTTAAGAAAAGACACAGAAAATCACCAAACCTAATCAGTTTAGTCAAGTAAGGGAAGGTGTGTATTGCTGCTGGCAGATAAGTATACAGAAAAGCACCCAAACACAGATGACAGAAAGTTGAAGAACAATAAACATCTCAGTTAACTAGCATCTGTCTCCATTTTGCACTTCCAGAATATACAATAACAGCCTTTCTAGAAGGCTTATGTGTCAGTCCTGATTTCAATGCCTAATTATTAACTCAATTAACTTTGGATTCTCATTAAAAATGGGTCACAAACATTAAGCAATTAATCCAAATAACAGTGCTAGCAAGTGCTGTAAACTGGACTTAAGTTTGGTGTATTCTATATTTGGAATCTATGACACACTAGTGGAATGGTAAAAATGATGCCAGTAGCTAGAGCATTACAGAAAGCCACAAAGAAACTATAATTCTATTTAGCAATGATTTGGGATAAGAGAGATCGTGAGTAAATTATAACAAGGCGTGTCTTCTTCCACGTCTTGCTCTTAGTATGTCAATAATAGGAACTCACTTATTATACTAAGATACATCCTGTCTCACACTTCAGTACCTCTGAGTATTACTGTTGTTATTCTTGTTTGCTTTATCATGGTGGAGACTGCAAGTGAACTTCAAAAAAGTTTGTGAAAAAGATGAAATTAAAAGGCAAGTTTATTTTAGTTCAACAAATTGTGGAAATAAGTACAGTTTTGTTTCATAATGTATATTTCTCCATGAAGGTTTTGAAGGCCCCTCATATGTCCACATACAAAAATTAAGAATATCCATATTGTTTATGATAATAGATAAAAATATTGAGCTTCTGCTTAAATCTATTTTAAATTTCCAACTATAAAATATGCATTAGGTCATCAAGAATACTTGTAACTTAGAAGTTAATTTTCTAGAAAAAGATGAACAATATATTTAGGACTGAAACTTTATGAAATCACAAGTATGATAAAATCTAACCTCAAACACAGAATACCCCATGGAGTTTCTAGATATTTAAAATTTGAGTCCCTCAACAAAATAATAAAATTATTTTGAGAAATAGACTTAAATTTTTCTTGCTATACTTAGCTCTGTGTTCTTTTCTTTTCTTTTCGTTTTGAATTGTGTATTTCAAAATAACCTTAAGTAGGATTTTGAACATTCCCAACACAAAGTAACAATAAATACTTAAGGCACTGGATATATCAATTACCCTTATCTGATCATTACATGTTGTATACAGTTACTGAAATGTCACACTGTATACAGGTACTGAAATGTTACTATGTGTCAATTAAGATAAAAATAAGTGTATTTTATATGAGTTAATTATTTTATTTATTTATTTTAAATTTTTTTTAAGTTGTACAAGTTTCATGTATTTTATATGTACAGATTTAGGAACATAGTGATACTTCCCACACTACTTTCCTCCTACCCATGCTCCAATCCTTCTTTTACTTCCCTCTCCTACTCACATTTTTAATTTTTACATAGATCTATTATCACTTTACTTAATGATCGAAAGCATAACTACACTAAGTAAAGAGTTTAGCAAATAGTATGAAGGAAAAAACACTGTTCCTGAACAGAAGAGATAAGGGATGTAAACAATTCAGCAAATCTCAAAATGTCTGAGAAATAAGATTTAAATTCAAAAATGAATTTCAATGTATAATAGCAACATTTTCTATATTAATGTAAATTTGATTTTTAGATGATGTAAATAATCTTTTGGTTGTTCTATATTTTAAGTTTTATTTTCTGATATCCAAAGTCATGTACTATTCAATCAGAATGACTGATTTCCTTCTTCAAAATCCTTTGTGGTATATGTGAGATGACAAACTATCCTAAATCTCTCAGCTTAATTACCAGAACTCATTTGATATCTAATAGGACATCTCTTAGTTCCCGTTGTTGAGCAAATAAAACCTTTGCATATGTTTTTCAGGAAAAGATGACTAAATATTCAGGTTGCCAGCAAGTCATGAACAAATTCCAAAGCTAGTAAGAAGGTATTGGATATGTGATTAACTGTTTCTTCTCTTTTCACGAAGAAGCTTTGTTGAATAAACATATGCTAAATTCCACATTTCTTGTTAATTTCCAAGGCATGGTAAACTTCAGTGACAGTACATACCTGCTAATTGAACTTAATCTTGGCCAGTTGTGAATATGTGGCATTAGTTTTGCTCACAGTGAAACACTAAATAATCAATAATATAAATCAGGTTTATATAAATGGGTGCTTTCATGGGAAAGTAGTATATGTTAGATGTTAAGGGTCTTTATCTCTGTGGAATCATACTGTTTTTATTTTGTCATATATTCTCCATAAGATATGTGGCCTTGGAGATTTTTTATACTTTTTATCTCAATTTCTTCATCTGCAACCTGGGCTAAAAATAATACCCAGCTCCATGGTTGTTGTGAGTATTAATTGAAATAAGTACTATGTAGAATGTACTTGGAATTGGCCTATGTACTCACACATGCTGTGAGTTTTGAAAAAATGTTATTCTTAAATGTTGAAATTTAAGAATATAAATATAAGAGTGGGAATAAGAGAGGCAAGAGATGTGCAATTTGGGAAATGCTCAAGCTGACTTGCCCCAAACGGTAGAGTTAGAAACACACCAGGGGATTCCAATTCAATCCCATCAAGGTGGCATGTACCAATGCCATCTCACTATTCCAAGTGATCAATTTCAGTTCACAGTTGATCATAATGATAGGACTAAGAGCCAAAGGGATCACATAAACAAGACTAGTGTCTGCAAATACTAACTGATAGAATAAAAAAGGGAGAGAACGATCCAACATGGGAAGCGAGATACACAGCAGACTCATAGAATGGCAGATGTCCTACAGATGTCCTAAACAGCACTCTGGCCTCAGAATCAGCCCTTAAGGCATGTGGATCCAGCTGAAAAGCCCATGAGAGTATTTCAGGCATGGAAAGCCAAGACACTCTGGCAAAAAAAAAAAAAAAAAAAATGACCTAAATGAAAGATCTCCGCGAGTGAGATCCCAATGGAAAGAACAGGTCATCAAAGAAGGAGGTACCTTTCTCTGAAGGGAGGAGAGAACTTCCACTCTGACTATGACCTTGTCTAAATAGGATCAGAGTCGGTGACCTCAAAAGGCTTCCATAGCCTTGGCAACTCATGACAAGAGCCTATGGTAATTACTGATGCCATAAACAAGAGTGTCAATTTGTTAAGTCAACAACAGGAGTCACTGTGCACTTACTCCTCATGTAGGATCTCTGTCCTTAATGTGCTGTACATTGTGATTTAACGGTATAACTAGTACTCAAACAGTATTTTACACTTTGTGTTTCTATGTGGGTGCAAACTGTTGAAACCTTTACTTAATAAATGCTAAACTGATCTTCTGTATATAAAGAGAATTGAAAATGAATCTTGATGTGAATGGAAGGGGAGAGGGAGAGGGAAAGGGGAGGGTTGCGGGTGGGAGGGAAGTTATAGGGGGGAAGCCATTGTAATCCATAAGCTGTACTTTGGAAATTTATATTCATTAAATAAAAGTTAAAAAAAAAAAGAAAAAATGTTATTCTGTTAATGTCCTATGATACAAGTACTTTGAATTTCTGATGAAATCATCCTTCAGATGAACCACACAGCTTCTTTGGCACCAGCTAGTTGGTATTGAGCTAAAAATTTTAGGATGGACCTTCACTGAGTCCAAGGTGAGACTATAATGGAATCTCTCTGGTTATAGAGATATAGAATACAATTTATGAATCCATCATACCAGCTGAAGCACTGAACATATCAATAAGAACATTCATAGGATATGGCAGAGTTTAATATTTGGTATTAAGAACAAGTATTTGGGAAAGCAAACCATGTCTTTCACTATTTCAACTAGAGAACAATTGATTTGGTTGGACTGCCAGAAACAGGCCCTTGAAATTTTTATGATTGTGGAAAACACATGACAATAAAAACAGTACTGTCTTCCAATGTATTTAAAAGTAGTTTTAAATCAAGAAGTAGGACTCATGAACACATAGCTAAACTCATATTTGTAACAGTAATTTTACCATTGAATAAATAAATTTCATTATGTAATATTCAATCAAAAATTAACCCTATCTTATTATATGTCTGGATAATTGATGATTTCATGACTTCATTCTTTTGTACTATTTTGGTCTGTGTAAGAAAGGTTGAGGCTGACAATCTAAACACACCTGAACAAATGTAGTTAAAGATATTTTGAAAACTAGATAAGAATTATTCTTTCAGCATGATCATCATGGTAGAATTGCTAAAATGCCTGTAATTCTCCATCCTTTCCTGTATCAGTGCATATTTTGCAATGTGATTTGCAGCTTCTCTCATTGAATGCTGGCATCTATTTCCCCACATTTTAAACCAAAACCTTTGAAATTTGCTTTGACCAATGGAACAGGATGCAAACAATACAGCAACTCTCCTAACTTGTTTCCTTTTTGTCATGCAATGAGAACAAGCCTGAGTAAACCTGTTGGAACAAAGTCACCCTGTTGTCCCAGAAGAAGATTCCAAATTCAGCAAAGCAACACCCAGACAATTGCCAACACACCACACAAGCAGGGTGTGCACCACCAAGAACAGCTCAACATAGCCCAGGTGGGAAGAATCACCCGCCTGCTAATTTGCTAGTTTGAATAAATGCTTATTGTTTAAGCCACGGAGTCTTTTGGGTGGTTTGTTGCACAGCAAGGGCTGACAGATGTCTCTCTCGGTACAAGGCATCTTTTCTCTTTATATGACTAAGGATCTTCAACATGGGATTGAGAGAAAAACATACGACTCAACAGGTATTTACTAGTAGATTAAACCTACAACCTATTGCTTTGTGCCAGGCATATTCTATACATTTTACATAAATTATCTCAGGTAATAGTTTCCTCAAAAATAGCAGCTGTGAATCTTAACATTTTCCAGCTGTGAGACAGGTGCCCACGGAAACAGAAAACAGGATTTGTCTCTTATGGAATTTTCAGAGGGTGGTAGAAATCCACAAGGCACCGAATTAGCAGGTAACTTAGTTAGGAAGATTATTCAGTAACTTGACACTCTGCAATATAATTAAAAAGTGTATTTTTTGCTATATGTTTTATGTTACAGTCTACGATAGTTGTAGCTCTATTTTTAGTCTGTCAGTACATTCAGCTGAATTCTACATTTTTCTCATTAGTGACTTTCAAAAATTTTTACTACTCTAAATTTAAAAAGAAAAAAAACACCTAAATTTTAAGTCATGTAAGACGTGGGGATTAGTGATCTCATACCACAGCCATTACCATGATTTAATTTAGGCTTGAAGATCAAAATAATTTTAAAATAAGCTTTTATTTTGGATGAAATCAATGGCATACATATTTCTTTTCTGTGGTTTCCACTGGAAATATAGAGAAACATAAAATGGTACTATGTAAGCTAAGAGTTTAACACGTGTTAGCCTTTTTTTTGTTAGCATCAAAAGTATTGATATTTTGACTGTTCCTTAAGTAAACTTAATAACACTAGCAAAAATCCTTTGTTAGCTCAACCCCTCTTTGTCAAGATATTTTTACATATATTTAATTACAAATATCTACAAAATTCCTATGAGAAAGGTAATTCCATACCCATTTTAAGGACTATAAATTATTCACAGTCCTACAGGAATAAAAATGAAAGTCTTTAGTTTAACTGACTTCAAAGACTGAATTCTTCCCAGTAGATTATAAACTACTCTTATTTCTCCCAACTAAGAACTGTTAACTTTTTCTAGAAATATATTGATATGGAATCTATTATCCCAAAGACCAATGTAACACTGATGTAAAGAAAAAGATTAGGAACCCTCATCCCTGAAGCCTCACTCAGTGGTACCTGACTCAGAGGATTGTTATGCTGGCATCTCTTATCATTTTGACTGATGTCCTGTTTCTGTCTCAGAAGGAAAGAACATTTTCCTTCTCCTGTCATCTGTGCAAGCTAAAGCAGGCAAGAGATTGCTTTTGACTCATTCTAATCATCAAAACTGCTTTCTCACTCGCATTACACATCTTTGGTCTCTCTGCTGAACCACACTGCTTCAACGATTTTGTATGCCAGATAATGGGCCTTCTATCATATATATTTGTATCATCCTTTCTTGCTTCATTGTGAAAAAGAAAAAGATGCAAATGTAAAATGCATTTCTGTCACCATTTAGCCTTCAATTCACATTCTATTCCCCACGTATTCATGTCATTACTTGTGTATTTTAGTGCTTGGTTATTTTTTTAAAAAAAGCTCCTGAGTAATTTTATCAGATATGCACTGCTTTGAGTGAAGATGAAGACTGTAGATAGGTTACACTTTCAAACAGGAAATTATAGAAAAACACTTTGAACATGGAAATAAAAGGAAATATCAAAAATAGCTAAAGCATATTAGCTTCCTATACAATGAATAGCTATCTTCAGCACATAAGATCAAGTGGTAGTCAGCGTTGCAAATAAAACTACAATGGAAGAGTTAAAACAGTAATAGTTAGAAAATCATAATGTATTACTGGGAAAGGCTGAGATGATCATCCCTAATTAAACATCTTAATGTATTGACTAATATCAAGGATGAAATCCATGTTATTTCATCAATCACACTGGGTGCCACTTCCAGAATTAGAATACTACAATAAGTGGACTGAATTTCTGAACCAGTAAGACACATCTAAATGAGATCACTTTAACATAAATATAGCCATTTTATCCACTTGTTTCATTTGGTTCCAAATAACACTGAGATAATGAATATGAAATAGTTAAAATCTGTCCTCATGGATTCAGGAAGTATGGCTAATAATGTTAAATAGGAAGTATCCTGACATTTATATTTCTGCCCAAAGACAGTTCTACTTTTAGCCCTGAACCTCATCAGGATGTGGCTCTTCCGGATAAAGGAAAAACTGCCTTTTCATCACAAGAAGACAGAGGGAAATCTCATTTCATCATACTCAGAAAGAGTCATGCATACCGAAGAGTAGCTGTATTCTATAGGTGAGTTGTAGCTGAAAGCAGATGCTCCATGGTAGCACATATCAAGATTCTGTATTTTTTGTGGAATTTTTGCATAGTTGCTGATATAAAATTTGTACAGCTTGTGAAAAATTTTTTAAGTGTTTAACTCTAGAAATCCACTTCTAACCAGGAAGATCAACAGGAAGATTAGACAAAAAGGGCAATGGCAAGAAGGACTTGGCATGGATTTTGGCTCAGGGGTCAAGATATTTGCATCCTGTATTAGAGTCTCTAAGTTCAAGTCCCTGCTTTGCTTCCAACACAACTTCTTGCTCATGCACACACTTGGAGGCAAAAGGTAATGGCTCAAGTACTTAGGTCCCTACCACACACATGACAGACACATTGAGTTCTGGGCTGCTGGTTCCAGTATGGACCAGTTCTGACTGTTTCAGGCATTTGGGAGTGAACCAGTCGATGGAAGGTCTAAAAGAAAACCTCTCTCTCTCTCAGAGTCACTCTGCCTTTCAAATAAAATAATGCACTGAGACATAGACAACTGTCATACACACACTTCAAGTTTTTTTTTTGTTTTGGTACTCTGTTTTAAAGAATATAAAATTAATAAACTTGTAATATAGCAACTTTAAAAATACACGTTCTATACTTGTATGTAAATCCAGAGTGAGTTCTGAAACAGCCAATATGCACAACTCTAAGTTTCACACACACACAGTCGCATCCATGCTAGTGTTAACAAAAAGAATTCTGGATTGGTGAGCCTCAATGCTTTACTTGTTGCTGCAGGGATGTTTCTGCTCCCCAGGGCCAGCACAGCGAGCCTCCAGAGCAAGCATGTGGACAGAATGCAGTCTTCACCGGGCTACGCCAAGCAGGGAGCTCTCACTTCTCTCCCCAACTGCTTTGAAACATACTGCCTTCTAGATGGTTCTCCGGGTATTTCCCCGCCTTTTATACAGGCAGAATTTAACACAAACCACCTTGATTTTGTGACTCATCTGCATGCATTATTTGAAATGTAATACTGTCGTTACAATCATTCATATGAGTTAGATTTAAGAAACAGTCATGGCAATAGGTCTGATCTGATTTCATCATCATTTAAAAAAATCATCTATTATTTTTCACTTTATGTTTCTGTGTGGGAGCAAACTGTTGAAATCCTTACTTAAGGTATACTAAGCTGATCTTCTGTATATTAAGATAATCGAAAATGAATCTTGATGTGAATGGAAGGGGAGAGGGAGTGGGAAAGGGGAGGGTTGTGGGTGGGAGGGACGGTATGGGGGGGGAAGCCATTGTAACCCATGAGTCGTACTTTGGAAATTTATATTCATTAAATAAAAGATAAAAAAAAAGAAACAGTCATGAGTCTCTCAAGTGGGTACATGTTCTGAGAAATGAATCCTTAGGCAATATGTGGCTGTGAAAACAACACAGAATGTACTAACAAACTAAATTAGCTACGACATCACAAAGCAGTATAAATCTTATTTTGATCCCTGGTTCTATGAGTGGCCTATCATTGAGTAAAACCTCATTATTGACATGTGACTGTATAAACTTAGTGTTACAATGATCATAAAGTTACTTTACATAACTGGATAACAACTATATATTTAAAAGGTCCTTATACACAAACAAGTCAATGAAGCATGACAATTGTTAAGTGAGAGCAAATTCTTCAGTTCAAAGCTAGACTTTGCATTGGATATTTTCAACAAGTAATTTCATTCCCCATCCTATTTCATATATAAGGTAGGCACCATTCTTTAAGCCAAAATGAAACCCTTTTTTGTTTTATTAAGTTCAAATACTAATTGCTATGTGTTTCTTAAGGTATAACTGGTGCCTTCATGTTAGCCACCCTTTCAACATGTATCTCAGCCAGTTTCCCTATCCAGCTTCACATATAAGTCTGACTTTCTTTTAGGGTTGGCATATTCCTTGTTTGAACTGGCACTAATCAATCAATACGCTCATACTTCAGCTGTTCAAGCAGTATCTAACCAGGCAGCCATAACAAACACAATCCTGGCAGCTCCTAATGTGTGTCCCTGCCTGTAATTCAGATGCTGTGTGCAATGCGTTTACATGTAGACCACGTCACTCTTAGAAAGCTCAGCGTCAGGGTTTTAAACAGAAAGCTTATTGGGCACGCAGTCCTGCAAGTTAAATCATTGTAAGTCATTGCTAAAAAAAAGTTTGGGAAGACAGAGGGCATCATAATAGATTTTTTTTTTTTTGACAGGCAGAGTGGACAGTGAGAGAAAGAGACAGAGAGAAAGGTCTTCCTTTGCCATTAGTTCATCCTCCAATGGCCACCGCGGCATGCATGCTGTGGCCGGCGCACCACGCTGATCTGATGGCAGGAGCCAGGTGCTTATCCTGGTCTCCCATGGAATGTAGGGTCCAAGCACTTGGGCCATCCTCCACTGCACTCCCTGGCCACAGCAGAGAGCTGGCCTGGAAGAGGGGCAACCAGGACAGAATCCGGCGCCCCGACCGGGACTAGAACCCGGTGTGCCGGCACTGCAAGGCGGAGGATTAGCCTAGTGAGCCGCGGCGCCGGCCCCTAATAGATTTTTTATACAAAAAAACTAATAATATTAGACAAAAATGCTGCTACAGAAAAATGATAGCATTATGTCAAAAAGTAGTAAGCCTTAGTGCTAGATCATTTACCTATAAGAATAAACTAATTTCTTCCCAACATAAATCCAGAGGTTGGGGAAAGAAGGGATGTGTATGATATAACCAGATACTTTTTTTTTTCACTTGCTTTAAAGTATATTTGACAGAAAATATAATTTAGTGTGATTAGGGTTGAACACACAGTTCATTTCATTGTTCACTCTGAGTAGATTTGACATTGTACTCACCATTCTAGGTGCTTTGGTAGAATAAAAATAAGCAGAACTTTGTGCTTGTACTGCAGGAGCTCACGGTATACAAGAAAACACAAATGTTTGGAAACTTAATGCACAAAGAGCTGTGTTATAGAATCCTATGTGTGAGGAGCTGACATACAGTCAAGATTTGGAAAGGAGTGGAAGTTGTCTACCAGAGAAATGGAGAATGAGAGGCTACAGTATACCAGTGAAAGAAGTAGTACAAATAAGTACATGGAAGCATGAAACAATATCATATATTTAGAATCCTTAAACTGGTCCAGAATGCATACTCCAAATTATACAGGGGGAATGAGGTTACAGAAGAAAAGAAAATAGTTAATGGCCTTGGGTGCTATGATTAGAAATTTCAAATCCTTTGAGTGAAACGCTAAAACATCAATGCATGTAAACAGGCATGTGGTATGATGAAATTTATTTTGGGAGGACCACTCTTAATGCATAGAGAAGAATGGACTGGAGCAGACAAGAGGCAACTCCAGGAACTGAGGTGAGAGAACTGGCAGCTCGGCTAGAGAGAAGCAGGGGAATCAGAGAGACATTTTTAAAGACAGAAATTGGGAATACAGAGTATGAAATAGAATGAAGAGCCAAAGAAGATTCTAAACAGTTTTTAATTGAGATATGAAACTTCATTTGTAATTGATATTTACTTCATATAGAATCAAAAAGAACTATATAACGTTTTCCAAATGCTGTGTGCATTGCAAATACATATCCTACATTATCTAAACTTTCTAACTATAGAAAGATTGTAAGGAAATATAAGAAAATATTATAAAGTTATTTAATATCTTTCAAGCAATATAATCATCAAAATATAGAGGACACTGATATAGCAGTTAGATAGTTTTGTAAGGAAACTTACATTATACTTATTGTTGAATATTTGACTAGAATATAGTATTATGGCAATTTTGCTTCTCCTCCTCCTGCCACAGGAGGATACTGATGTAAATATCAAATTGAACATTGAGCCCAGCACATGGTGGCTCATATTCTTGAGGCCAGCATTGTGGTGCAGCAGGTTAAAGTCCCGGTCTGCAGCACTGGCATCCCATATGGATCCAGTTTGAGTCCCAGCTGCTCCACTTCCAATTCAGCTCCCTGTTAATGGCCGGGAAGGCAGTAGAGGATGGCCCAAGTCCTTGGATCCATGTGCACACGTGAGAGACCTGGAGAAAGTTCCTGGCTCCTGGCTTTGAATCAGCTCAGCTTTGGCTAGTGCAGCCATTTGGGGAGTGAACCAGCAGATGGAAGACCTCTTTCTCTCTCTGTCTCTACCTCTCTCTGCAACTGTGTTTCAAATAAATGAAATAATTCTTTAAAAAACTGAAATAAAGCTTGTCACCAAATATTAACAGTCACATTAACAATTATGCATGATTATGCATTATGCAAACTAAGTTTTATTTTTACCAGATAGTTCAATGTAACATATAATGGACAAAAGTTATGTACTACTGAATGTGAATAATTTATATGTCACAACGAAACTATTTTATATCTCTAAAAGGTAGATAATTGTTGTTACTTCTAATATATAAATTTCAAAGGTGGCCCAGAAATTGAAAATTACATGTTCTGTTTATATATGCAGATTCACATCCATGCATCTTGTCCTGTGGTACTAGACTATCACCCCAATTGGCTTTGGTTTTGATTACAAGTGCTTTTCCTTATTGTTTCACTTTCACAGTGAATCTGTAGCATTATAAATGCTTATGTTCCTAAGAATTCTACCTCTTAGTGTTAATCTCAATAGCATCACAAAGTTTACACAAAATAAATCATTTCATTTCTCAATTTTATACTAGACTTGGTTTATCCTGAGCTAATATTACTTTGGGTTTAGGATACTGTTTGGGGTAGAAAAAGGAAAATATTATTTCAACAGTGTCTACATATTTGGGCTACCAGACATACCAGTTTTCATTTAAAATGATAATTCTAAGAATGGTGCCTATTGCTGGAATTCTCAGTATCTTATTCCATTTTAAATAATTCTCTGTTACTAACAGATATGAAAACATTAAAAAGGTTTGAGAAATGCTACACATGGGTAATATTTAAGTCATTAGGGCTGGAGCCATGTGAAGTTTTTCATGCATAGAGATGAGTTTGTTAAGGCAAAATATTCCTAACATGTCCTGTGATTTGTAATATAGAATTATGCTTAGTTCATCCATATTTGACCATGAGAGTGTACAAATGCAACATACACACATGGGGACCATCTCCTATATCTTTGAATTGCTCAATATGCTTCGCAGTGCTTTGCATTTAAAAAAAAATATGCTCAATGCATTTCTGTAATATGCTCGGTTTTGAAAGATTTCAGTTGAAAGGGAGATTTAAAGGTCAATTCTTATTCTGCTAAGATGTGACTTTTCATACTTAGAAATAACAGTCCAGTATGCAGGAAGTCAACATTCACATATTGTTAAAAATATAATTGATGATGAGTAGCTTTTCCAGAACACTGGACTATCTAATGTTTAAGACATTTGCACTTAGGTAGACCTGACATTGTTACTTGTTTTCTTTACCAAAGTTTGCTTATATCAAAGAGTAAAGAAAAATTCATTGTCTTTTCTGTTTTTCCCTTTCTCTGTTTCTCTCTCTCTCTCTCTCTCTCTCTCTCTCACACACATCTCCTCCACATCTCAATAAAATATGTGATTATCTGAATTATACTTGCAGGTGTAATTGAAAGTGATATATAGAAAAAAAATCACTAAAAATCTTTTTTATAAAAATATCATTTTAGATACAGCAGTTCAAAACCCAGTACATAATTAAATACATATGATGGATTTTACTGAATGCTTAATGCATGTAAAATTTCCTTTGACAATTCAAATTTAAACTCACTTTAGTTCTTATAAATCTTGCAAGAGTATAATTGACTTAACATTTTTTTCTAAACAGCTAATACATTACTTTCATTTCTATCTGGATTTCATACAAATGACATAAAGCAATGAAACAAAAATGCTACCTGGTAAAAATCAATGGAGAAGCAGCTTAGGAGAACCAAACACATTTTTTTCTGTCCTGCACAGTCTTTTGTATAACTTTTTTGGTGATTTGAATATGATTCATTACAACCAGCACAGCAAATAAGGTAAAATTAATTTTAGAGTTGCAAATATTCTGATAGGAATCAGCAGAGAATGCTTTAGGCAGAAATTAACAATTTTTCTCTGGAGATTATGAAACCAATTTTCTACATGCCAAAGATGTAAGTAAGTGCATATGCAGAATGATTTAGATAAAATAGCATTTTTCTATAACTTCAAGTACAAATCATTCCTATCACACCATAGTTTTATTTCCCTGACTCATCTATTTATGATTTGTCCAGAAAATTGGAATTGAGTAGAATGATATCAAAAAGGGAGTCAGGAGATCTGGAATCCAATTTTGTCCTCACTCCATAATCTTGGATTAGTTCCTATTAATTTCTCTGCAACTTGGTTTTCTCCAAAATAAGAGGACAAAACTACTTCATCCTTTTTTTTAAGGATTTATTTATTTATTTGAATGTCAGAGTTATACAAAGGACAAGAGAGAGAGAGAGGGAGGGAGGAAGGGAGAGAAAGAGAGGGGGAAAAGGAGGAAGGGAGGGAGGGAGGGAAAGGAAAAGAGAGAGAGAGAGAGAATGAATCTTCTATGTATTCACCCCACAAATGACTACAATTCCCAGGGCTGGGCACACTGAAGCCAAGAGTCAGAAACTTCTTCCAGATGTCCCATGTGGGTGTACGGGTCCAAGCACTTGGGCATTTTTCTGATGCTTTTCCAGGCACATTAGCAGGGAGCTGAATTGGAAGCCGAGCAGCTGGGTCCTGAACCATCACTCATACAGAATGCTGGCATTGCAGCCAGCAGCTTCACTCGCTATGCCAGTGTCGGCCATCAAGCTACTTTATCCTTAAGACACTGGGAGCCCTAAAATTTTGCTTCTGGCTTCAAATGCTAACTATGTGAGAAAGGATGAACGTCTCACTTAAAAGCTACCCCCATTCTATCTGGATTTCTCCCTTAATTAAACTTCGGAAACCACAAGAAACTTATAAACCCAAGTAATGTAAGTTTGTATAGAAGCACATTTCCATGAGAAGTGATTGTCTCATCTAGGTCTTACTGAAAAGCTTTGCCTACAGAAATACTTAGCCTTGCATTTACACTTTGATTTCACAGTGACTTGATCACCTTCCACTATTTTCCTCTGAACCTCTTTGAACCATGCTTCTGTCTTTACTGCACCCCTGTAACCCAGATAAATGGCTCTTGTTTAACACATGAATCTACTGAACCCCATTTTTTCAACCTTCAATTTTATATCTTTTCCTTAGGGCCTTTCCTGAGCTAAAGAAATTAGAACTATTACTTAGGCTCAAGTTATATCCTGTGCACAATTGCATGCATTAGTGTGTGGTGCCCCTGGCAGTTTACAGGACACATCCACGGCAGAGAACTCAGAGTGAAAGCCAAAGCGCCCCCTCCCTCTCTTCCTCCTCTACCCAACCCAGCTTCCTGCTAATGTGCAATTTGGGAGGCAATAAGTGATGGCTCACGTAGTTGAGTCAATTGAGTTCTCACCTCCAGGTTTCATCCTGGCCTGGCCTCAGCTGTGGCAGGGATTTGGAGACTGACCCTACAGAGAGGAGATTTCTGTCTCTCTGCTTTTCAAATAAATAAAATCAGTCTCATTCTGTCTTCCTGCCTTTCAAATAAAATAAATAAATGACAAAAGTGAATCATCATATTACCTTCCTATGATAAATGATAAGTACGTGTAAATACGTGCTATAATCCCAATGCATGCCTACAAACGCTAATGGCAAACTGTATGAAGTCACTGTCTTCACATTTCATGTTATCACTTGGTATAGAGAAGAAGAGTAGGGCTTAGGAATGGAAGGATTTACCTGCTCCATTTTCAAGCTGTTTAGCTGTGAAGAAGGTTCGTGGCTTCTCAGGGACTCAACTTCCCCACATGACAAATGGAGAAAATAGTGGTTTTTTCCCTCAACTATTAGTAAGAATTAAACAGATATTGTATCAGAGTGCCCAACACAGTAAGCAATAAATAAGTTGCATATGATACGTTTTATAGATGTCTGTAAGCGTGTAAAGACAGCTTTCCATTTTTCAGTCTCTTATTACTTTCCTGCCATGCATTTTACATGAAGTATATTTAATAAATATTTTCAAATTTACTACTATGATAAATACATGTCTGCCTAGGTTTCCCTGACATTTTTCTGAGTGTATGATCTAACTAGCCAGAGCACACACATGTAGGTGGCTCTGTCTGTAGACACATGTTGCTTACGAAAAGGGAATCTACTTTACTCCACCAGCAGATTAAACCAAATTCAAACCCACAAAAGTAAACTAACAGTGCCTTAACCTTTGCCCCCTTTCAGGCTATTTAATCAAGGCAACATTTATGCCCTTTAGTTGAGTGCTTTGGTGTTTTCCAGATTATATCGACAGTGAATGAAATCATCTCTGCCTCTGTGTTATGGAATGAAATGTGTCACCTTAAAATTCATAGTTTGTAGCCTTAGCCTCCCTCCCCTTCTGATTATATTTGGAATCAGAGCCTCTAAAGAGGTATTTGAAGTGATATTAGTTCATAATGATTTGCACCCTAATCCAGTAAGATTGGCGTCTTTAAGAGAAGAGGAAGACTCCCCAGGAGAACACAAGCCTAGGTAAAAGGTCATGTGAGAACAAAGCAAGAAAGTCACCATGTTCAAGCCAGAGAAAAGAGCCTCAGGAGAAATCAAACCTGCTGAAATCTTTTTAAGAATATTTTTTTATTTTTCATCCACCATCTCTCTATCATGTATCTATATCTTTCTATGATAGAAATAGGTCACTATGTCATGGTCTAAAAGAGAGGCAGACAGGCTCATATTTTGTACTTGCTATGGTTTAGTGGATGCTAGCATTAGACAAATTGGGGAAATTTACTTTATCTAAAATAAAAGTTGTATAATAGTGATATAAAACTCCTCTCTCTCCCTCTTTCGCACGCACACACATGCAGATCTGAACATGACTGAAAAGAATGTACACACATACACACATTTAAAGATAAACTGTTGACAGACAAAGAAATTTGTCAATAGTCTCACAAAGATTAATTATGGATTTTACAGAAATTATACCTAAAATTGGCTTAGTTTTTACTTACTTTTCTTTCTAAGGGCACAATAAACAATATCAAATTTTAACAGAAAGACTCATAGAATCAACACACTTGGATTGCTCTTTTCTCACACTGACAAATGAGTAAGGTTTGAAGCAAGCAATGTGTTCCCAGTTACATGTCTCTCTGGGAAATGGCTTCCTCTGTCTATATTTCAATCTATGCCTGAAAGCATGAAATTTGATTACTCCTACCCCATCTTCTAAAATTTTGCAGCCATAAATTATTTATTTGTTTCTAAACTCCAGACATAGATTTAACATAACCTTCTGAGACCATAAATCCCACAGGTTGATTATACGCTACGAAAAGAAATTCTAAATTTGCCACCCTTTAATTTATTTTTATTTATTTATTTATTTTTTTAAGGAGCTCACGTGTAGTTTAATCAGGGTGGCTGGTGGGGGGGCGCCAAGAGCAGCATCGAACAAGGGAGTAAAAACGGGGCGAGCACACGCGGCTCTGCACTGACGGCTATGTCGAGATCCGAGCCTTTAATTTAAATAAGAGTGTCTACTTTTACCTTGTATTTTGGGACAAGGTGAAAAGAAAGTTCTTTTTTAGTTTCTTTTTAAATCTCTCAATTGCTTGCTAATTTTTCTCCCTTCAGAGCCAGTGACCCAACTTTCTATTTTCATATAAACTTGATCGCAACCTTTGCTGTACTTAGAAAGGTGATTAAAAACCTGGAAAAAAGGTAAATATATGTATTCAACAGAATGTCTAAGCTGAATTCATTCTAAAAAAAAAAATCAATCTGACTTCCCCAACCTTGTCATGACAGGAGAACAATTTTGTGTAATGAAAATAATTGAGAATACTTTGGGGCCTACAGGATACCTTTAAGACATGTGATTTGCTTGTGTTGCATGGTAGGGTCTACATTGTTAGTGAAATTATGTTACACAATATTTTAGCACTTTCTAGTGGATTTTTATGTTGGGCAGATTCTGTCCATATAGAAGTTTTCTTATTTTTTATTTAATATTTTTTTTGCATGGGAGTGAATGAGAGTGCATGAGACAGTGGGGGAAAGAAAGACAGACACACACACACACACACACATACAAACACAGAAAACATAAAGATGTTCCATTTCTGGTTGAATGCTCACATAAGCCATGGCTGTGCTAGGCCAAAGTCAGAAGCCAGGAACTCAATCCACTCACGTCCCCCATATGAGTGGCAGGGACCTAACTACTGGAGTCATCACTTACTTGTTCCCTTCTAGTGTATGCATTAGCAGGACGCTAAAACTGGGATTAGAACTGGGATTGAACACAAGCATTCTGATACGCCCCCAAATTTAGATTAACTGCTATGCTAAATGCCTTCCAAGAGCTTTTTACTTACCTAGATAAATAAAATATAATAAAAAGCATTTGGGGATGGTGAGAAAATGGTAAGAGTACTTCATGCTTGTATAGGCAGGGATTTATATTATCTTTCTCAAACTTTCTGTAATTACTTATTGGTATAACAGAGCAACTATATATTGATAACAGACAAGTATGAATCAACCATTCTGTAATTACTACCAGCAGAAGAAACACTAAAACTAAGCAAAGTTACATATTACCAAAACATTTAGTAAACTTCATAGTAATCTGCAGGAATTCATTTGTTTTTCAATGTTTTTTCCACTTGGTTCTTCCATTCACAAGCCTAATCTTTTTTTTTTTTTTTGACAGGCAGAGTTAGTGAGAGAGAGAGAGAGACAGAGAGAAGGGTCTTCCTTTTTCTGTTGGTTCACCCCCCAAATGGCCACTACGGCCAGCGCGCTGCACCTATCCAAAGCCAGGAGCCAGGTGCTTCCTCCTGGTCTCTCATGTGGGTGCAGGGCCCATGCACTTGGGCCATCTTCCACTGCCTTCCCGGGCCATAGCAGAGAGCTGGACTGGAAGAGGAGCAACCGGGACAGAATCCAGCGCCCCAACTGGGACTAGAACCTGAGGTGCTGGTGCCGCAAGTGAAGGATTAGCTTAGTGAGCCGCGGCGCCAACCCACAAGCCTAACCTTAAGAGTATTTGTTCCTCTACTAGGATTTGGCTTTTGTTCACACTCAGAGGCATCTGTTTTTGATGTTTTAATAAATACTACTAGGATTTGAATGTGTCTCCCAACGTTGATGTGTTGCAAATGTAATCCCTTGTGCAGTAGTGTGAACAAGTGGGACCTTTAAGAGACTGATTTTCTTTGAGGGCTCCATCCTGAATGAATCAATGACATTATCACAGGACTGGTTTCGTGTAAAAAGATGAGTTCAGCTCTCTCTCTCTCTCTCTCTCTGTCTGTCTCCTCTCTCTCTCCCTCCTTTCACCACGAGAAGACACCCCATGAGGACTTTTGACAGATGCCCTACCCTTAATCTCGGATCTCTCATCCTACAGAACCATGAAACAATAATTGTTTGTCCAGTGTCACTTACTCAGTCTCAGGTACTTTGTTATAACAACTACCGAAGCTAAAAATCATTTTAAAAAATCAAAATGAGTGACTTCTTAAAATGCTCCACCACAAGAAAAGAGACTTAGTCAGTAGACTGTAATAGAAGGTATTCTGGAAGGGAGAACAAGTGAGATATCCAATAAGAAACTGAAGGGCCTGTAGAGAATGTTCTGGGGGTGGTGAGCTGATTCTCAGAAAAAATAGAGAAGTGATAAAAAAAAAAAAAACCTGCAGGTGCCTCTCTTGAGTGAGCTACCCCTACTACCCTAGGTTCCTGCCTTAATCATATTCTTGATTCAATACTCCATGGTAAAAGTGAGGGTAGCAGAGAGAGGAATCACTAAACTAAAATACATAATTTAAGCTAAGTATAGGACCTACCATGGGACCAATCTCTATAACCACAATTAATAGCCTAAAATAAAGGGAAAGAAAATGGCACCAGAGATATTTAAAGCTACAGCCTCAGCCATAAAAAACACCCTGTCTAATAGATCTATAATTCAATTCTCTATTATATATTCAACTTTCATAGAGGTTAAGGTCTTTTTGCTTCTGAAAATATAAACTCAACTACTGCATTTGAGTTTGTACCTTACGGCTACACCTTTACTAAAAAGATTACTAGTTTGATTATCAATTTAAACCCAAGTATCTTTTCAAAAAACAGAGCTGTATAGCAAATTGACATTTGATACTAACTCCAAATTTCTAAATGATATATCCCTAAAGCATAATGTTTTTGGTAATGTAGAGCATAAAACTTATCCCGAATGTTCTTAAGGATTTAAAAGAAATGTGGACTAGCTGCAGGCAACGCTTTGGAGGAGCAGCCTTCAGCTGAACTATCTTTTTGTTTATGTGTTCCCTATCAGTGGTATCTGGACGAAGGGCAGGATTTTTGCTAAAGCTCTCCCCAGTTCCATTTGCTTCTAACAGATGCTGTGAAACTGCTCCCAGTCCCACAGCTGGATGTGCCTTGCTGATTTGATTCTGTTTATCAGAAATGCTTTCTGTTATCTCACTATGACTTGTCTGTGATTCTGCAGTATAAACTAAAACATTTCTTACCAAGAAAAATACACAATTCTCACAATCCACTGTGAAAACTCTCCAGTGTTCAGGTCATGCGTTGTCCATTGTGTAGCCTTCCAATGATACGTTTTAACATGTCCTAATTGCCTGTGAAGTGATGGTCATACAGCTATCTGTCTTTTTAACACAGTTTAAATAGATTGGTTCAGCCTTATATCATCAGGATGCCTGGAATGATTTTTTTTCTAGAAATTGCTGTGGATATCTGCACAAATTCTAATATCAGCTTCTGCAGATTGAATTGTTTTTGATGACTTTTTATTGAGAGGTTTTTGAGAGAGTGGAGCTATCACCTCACTTTCATCTTAGTAATGGTAATTTACAAATATTTTTCACATACATTATTTTACTCTCCCCTTAGGACATGGAAGAGATGGGTACTATGATAACCCTTTTGAGAATGTGGAAATTGAACAGATGAGAAAGTTACAGGACAAATGAAAGCCTTGAATTAATATCTTTCAACAACATAAGTACCATAAACTGGAACAGAGAATACAGATGAGAACATTCAAGCTTTCTGGTTATGGGGTGATGACAGACTCAAATGACATTAATAAAGATTTATAAACTGCATTATTTGATCTTGGTCTATTTTCATTTGTTTACAAAAGGCTTTCTCATGTATTATTCCATTTTATCCTCACAATACCCATAGAAAGAAATGACTCTCTGTTGTTGCCTTTCAAAGTCTCAAAAGTGTAACTTCCCTAAGAGCACAGAGTCTTAAATTGGTTACAGAGGAACCAAAGATGACATAAAACACACAATATATTTGCAGTAATGATTTCAACAAAAGCTTATGTCTGTGTTTTAAGTTGGAAGATTTCTCTTCCAACTAATTTATATATAAAATGGGAGAGAGAGATGGAGAGAGAGAGAGGGAACTTTTATCATACCTTGAAATTTCATTTCTACATCTTCCCAAGAAACCTAGAGAAGGTAAATATGTCCCTTGTGTTGCTTCAGGAAAATTGTAGCTCTATACAGTAGTCCACCACTTGAGAAATGCACTCAGTGATGTCTAGTTTTAAGAAGTGCAAAGAAGCGGAAAGATGCCTCTAAGTTTTTTCCCTATCAAATTTCACTGTACATCTTTTTTAAACTATGTGATATAAAAAATAGAATCTAACTATTACTCAGGGCAAGAGGGAAGCAAGCAGCACTGTCTGTAATACTCCCCTTAAATTAGAATGCAATGAATGTAGTAAAAATGAAAGCTGCTGCCCTCTGTTTGTCAGAAAGCTTTAATTATTGGAATTCAACATAATTTCTGTACTTTACCACAAAGACTATCTTATCCTGTTTGAAAACAGGGTGAGATCTGTAGGAAATAAGAATATAGGTTCCAAGTGCCTGTCACTGGGACAACAGATGTGCTATGGGACAGACTGATTCAGAAGCAGCTTTATCACAGTCAGTGTCTCTCTCTCTCTCTCTCTCTCTCTCTCACACACACACACACACACACACACACACAAACTCAGAAAGAGAGAGATTCCCCCATATGACAACATTGGTTAATGGAACTGGACTAGTCTCTGGTAGAGAGTGCAAGTTTCTCCTATGTTTTCTCCTTCACTCCCAGAAAAAAAAAAATCAAGTGATCAAGTGGAGACCTACTTGATGTATTATCAGTACAAATCACCAGATAACTGGGAAACGTAGAAAAGGTCAATGGAATTGGAATTGAGTAGTCTTGTTCCTTTCTGGGTCACCAGTCTATCCAATCCATTTATAAAATGAACATTCAGTTATTACAGGCTCTTGAATGCATGTAGTGCATTGCCTGAATTAAAATTTAATTCTAGGAAATATATGCAGAATTGTGTGCAAAATTGTGATTCTGGGAAAATGGATAATTTTCCAATGAGAGTGTCTTTAACATGTATTATATTAATCAAATATCTCACAGCCTTAAATCAGTTAAGAACCACTAGACTAGATGGTTGCTAAAGGCCCTTTCAGTGGTAATGTTCTATAGCTTTACTACAACAAATACTTTCAGGAAAATATGACTGATTTTTTCTGGAGAATAGAATGGGAATAGGACAGGGAAAAGGAAGAAGGGGGGAGTGTGAGTGGGAGGGTAAGTAGAGTAGGAAGAATCACTGTTCCTAAATTTGTATTTATGAAGTGATTGAAGTTTGTATACATTAAATAAAAGGTTAAAAGGTAAAAAAAAAAAAAAAAGAAATGCTATCATTGTTGATAGATGGTAACCTGATCTAATTATTCATTTTCCTTTCCCAATGTTTATCTCTACCTGAGTGTTCATATTTATTATTTCATTTTATAAGCTAACAATAAAAAATTTCATATTTATCCATCATAATTTATACAGAAAAGGCTAATCTCACTTCTTAGATACACAGAAATGTATTTAAGGATATGTATATATAGATTAATTTCTCTATTCGCAAGGAAACCTTATTGCACATCAACATTGTACCAGGCACTTCTCAGAACATGGAATTAGGCAATTTCTTATAATGTAAAGTATGCAGAAAATGTGAACATGTGCATGGGAAAGAATAGTAACTCTATCAGGCAAGAGATCACTAAACAACCACAGGGATGGAAATCACAGCATTTCAGATTGGGCCTGATTATAATTTCACAATACACCTATTATAAATACTTCTAACTTTTCATTTCCTTTAATCATGCATGCATTTATCTCCACTCTTTAATTATATACACCTAGAATCTTGTTCAAATGTGTTTCTGAGTTCTGAAATTCTTAAGTGGAAACTTTATTCACAAATTTGTAAGTGGGATAAGAATTATATATTATAGTGCAGTTGAGTAAATCTTCCTCACAGTAACTAAAAGATTAAATGGGAGTTAAACTGGGATATAGATTATCTTTTCATCCAACTCATTTTTACTCGATCTTTTGCATTGCAGTATTATATAATTGTGTGCTTCAGTCAAAATTCAGACCATAAACCAAATACTGACTAATAAGCATTTGAAAAATCACTGTGAAGCCAAATGCTAAGTAGGATAATATAAATAATTAACTTTTCCTCCCTCCTCTGTTTTCATTTTCTAAATATCATAAGGAGTTCAAGCTTCTTTTTGAATTAAAAATGTTGACTTAATTTTTTATATTTTAATGTTTGTGTGTAAATATTCACAAATAACTGAAATCCAGAGGCATTTAAAAAAGCTCTGTAGAAATTAAAAATTTTTTTTTCAGGTAAGAAATATATGAGTCCTAAAAAATGTGCACTTTAAATCTAGTTCAAGTTAGGCATTTGATAGTCTCCATTGATATTCCTAATATGTTTGGATGCCTCCAGCAGCCAGTGAAGACATTTTATTATTTCCCACAGTGGGTCACACCCCAACTGCAGGCTCAAGAAGTTTCCCTCAGGCTTTGAAAACAGGATTTGATATGGAATGTCCAGAATATTTTTCCAGAGAATGGAAATCTAAAAAGTGAACATAGCTAGAAATGAACTTTAAAAAATGCTAATAATTATCCCATTCCAAATATTCATTATATTAAAATATAAACTGCAATAATGGAATGTATCAAGAGCATTCTATAGAAATATTTAACTACAAAATTTTGTTATCTTTAAACATTTGAAATATCATGAGTTTTGGGGAAGCATAAAAATAGACCTAGCTAATGCTTGTAATAAATATTCTAGAAGACAAAGAGTTAAAATAAGCAACAGTTCTTGAGGAAAGAACAGGAGAAAATGCTTAAAAATGAATACCATAACAGTATGCTTCTCATCAATTTCAAGCTTGGAAGAATGAAAACAATAATCATTTTCCAAAGCTGGTGTTGAGTTCTACAGGAAGAAAAATGTTTTCAACACCCTTAGATTATATGTCCGCTGTACATACTCATACTGCTTGAATTACCTTTTTAAAGTATTTGGTACCATTTATAAAAGTGCTTCAAAAGGTTCATGGAAAGTGGAATTAAATAACATGTTTATTTTAGTACAAAAGAAATTGCAATCCATGGATAGTTTTTCTATAACATGTTATCTTCTATGAACTTTTTGAAGACACTCATATATTAAAGACAGCTCTAAGGATGTTGGTAGGAAAATAACTTATTTTTTTTCCAAAGTCTTGTAAGAGCAGTGTATACATTTCATGCTGGCACACATCAAGGACTCCTTCTTGTTAGGCCTATTTGGCGCAAGTGCGATGACCTGAATAAACGGTAAACTGGCAAGTGACTCCTGAAGGCTGATTCTCACAGCCTGCTGACTTGGCACTCAGCCACTGAAGTCAAAGGAGAGGAAGGGGTGACGGCTTTGCTTTGCATATGTACACGACATGAGTCAGGTGTTTCTTAATCACATCCTTAGGGGTAATTATTAGGTCACATTACATTTGACAAGCAACTCTAAAATCTTACTAAGTTCTCTGGGGCCTGCAAAAGAAAATTAGTTCACTTTACTCGACAGAAATGGATGAAAGCTAAAATGCTGAGCTCATTAACATAACCGTGTCAGGATCTTTCCTTATTGTAAGACTAAGACATGATGGTTCTCTGAATATAATGTTACTTCTCCATTAGCTAAAATTACTATTCAAAGAGGATCATTAAGTAGAATTATGGAGGAAAATGAAAATTGTTATAGGGAGTTCTTATAAATGACTTTAGAAATTCTAAGCAAGAAAACATATCTAAATGTCACTATTCTAAATTTAGCTTTAATATTTCCATACCAAGAAGTCAATAATGTAAAAACAAAATTATAATTGAAGTCATTTTTGATACTTTATACACAGTATTCAATATAGTACCTATAGTACAGAGATTACTTTATGATCATACTTTATATGCAAGGATGCCAAGAATATTAAAGAGAAAAAATATTCTTGGCATTGTATGTGTTGCTAAAGTATAAAAAAAATCCTTATACTGTTAAAAAATACGAGTGGTGGTCTTTAAAAGACATATATGTTTTCTCTGTATTTATTACAAATTATTTTTATGCTCCTAAAATACATTATATTATGTTCCCTATAAACCATGGTATTTTTATGGCTTATAATATAAAAATATGCTTTGAACGTATAGTCCAAGTATAACTACTGGTATAACTTTGCCAACAACACAATGTTCCCGAGCTGTGGTCACTTTCAGCATGAGAGGTGACGAATGAGTAGGATATCCTTTATCTAAAGCAAACAAGTTGCTCATAGCTGTTTTCTGACTGAGTCATAATTACAAGATAACATGTTCAAAATAGTTCAAAAATGTAGTGTAAACAAACTGTATAAGGAAGTAATATAGAATACTTAAAGTGTAAGATATTTTGGTATGTGACACATTATAAACTGTATCTCATAACTAAAATAAATAGTGGGGCATAAACCCATATTTTAATATCATCATTGAAAACATTTAAGCTTATGAAACTCATTATCCTCTACTAGGTAAGTGAAAAAAATTATAATTATTTATTTTAAAAGTCTGACTTGCAATAAGTTGAGTATATAAAAAAGATGGCAGGTATGTGTACAGAAAATCTAAGAAGTAAATACACCATTTTATATTTTTATTTCAAATATGTATTTTAAAGTTTCCAGAAACAATGTTTTAAGTCAAATCATTTGTGAGATGTTCCTTTCATTGCTAATCTTGGTAGTTATTACCAATACCTGTGACTTTTTTTTTCATTAGTAGTGGTTGAAATTAAAAATACCCTTAGATAATGACTGTTGCCTTCATGAAACCCATGAAGAGAGAGGCATATACAAATATAACACACAAAGAAAAATTTATGGTATGTATGATATATAATAAACGGCTCAGAGAAAATTAAGTAACTAAGCTCTAATTAAGTGATTGTTTTATAAATCTGATTTCATCCAAGTAACTATGCTACTATTAATATTGCTTGTAATCTGTTGAGAGAAGTATCAACAAGAACTCTTAAAGTCCTTCACATCTCTCAAAATTCCCAGAAGCAAATGGCTTCCTGGGTCCCTCCAAATGAACAATAACAGGGAACTATCATCCCCAGTGGATGCTCTGTCCCATCATGAGAGACAAATAGTGCCCACTAGGGCTCTGAAAACGTATGTTACAAGTTCACCGTGACCTTTTTCGTATATAACAGAGTAGTAGCTAGAAGCACAGAATCTGGAGAAAGAGAATTGTTTTCCAACCAATTTAAAGAGTGACCTCTGGCATTTCCCTAAAATTTCTACCTTAGTTTTCTCACAAAAGCAATTATAGACTTTAATAGCATCTACTCCTCATGATCTTTATAAGAATTAAATGAGGGGTCGGCACTGTGGCACAGTAGGTTAATCATCTGCCTGCGGCACCAGCATCCCATGTGGGCACCAGTTCTAGTCCCATCTGCTCATCTTCTGATCCCATTCTGCTATGGCCTGGGAAAGCAGTAGAAGATGGCCCAACATTTGGGTCCCTACACAAGGTGGAAGACCCGGAAGAAACTACTGGTTCCTGGCTTCAGATCGGGTCAGCTCCAGCTGTTGTGGCTATTTGGGGAGTGAACCAGTGGATGGAAGACCTTTCTGTCTGTCTCTCCCTCTCACTGTCTGTAACTCTACCTCTCAAATAATTAAATAAAATCTTTAAAAAAAATTAAATGAGTTAATACAAGTCAAGTACGTAAGAGCATTTTTATCGTATGATCCTCTCGGATCTTCCATTAATAAATTATTCAGCAATTCCTATGTGTTAACAAATACTGACTGTGTGATGCTCTAGGAAAGTAACAGGAAGTACAGAAATTTCCAAGGTAAAAGTTTAAAAAATTATTTTTATTTAAGAAAGAAAAATGTGACAATTAAGATGAGATCCTGAAATAAACAATGTTTTAGTCCCTTTCATATTGGTTTCTAACTTTCCACAATATGTGCCATAAGGGAATCAGGGTGCTATCCCTAACATCTGTATATCCACTGATATTTCTCTTGTTGTGTGTGTCACTATTCCTACCTGCCGTTCTCTGACATTCCCCATTAGCACAGGTCATTTCCATGTCAAGAACTGTCTATCCCTAGATATCAACTGCCACTCCCAAGAAGATGCAGGTTCATTGTACTAAGAGCATATACTGAAAATATTGCTTTTCTAAGAATTCCAGGACCAATTGCAAACATGAAGAATTGCACTTGAGTTTTACCTTAGGGACAAGTGTTATGTATCAGCCTCTTTATATAAACCTTCCCACAGAGGATCACACAGCTACCATTCTATTATCTTTATAAAACATAATGAGCGACGTGGAGCACAATGTATTCTGAGGGAGACTAAGGTGTGGATACCATCCAGGGTAAAAAGATTTTGAACTACTCATGGCTACTCATGACATACTGATTTTGACATTATTCGAACATGGTTACTACCTGCTGTACGTTTATTTACTATCACCATCACGAACCATGCCACATATTTAATCACACTCTGCACTAGCAGTAAGGAAGTCTGATCCCCACAATGCAGTGAACAGTTATTTGCTTCTTTCTCACTTGGCATTTCTGCAACCCTGTTGTGATTTTGTTTCCAGAACGACTTCTGTCCCTGCTGTTTGGGGAAATGTATCTATAATGTCTTGATCCAAGAATTTCATATTCAACAGATGGCATTCTTGGCTATGTACTCACTATGCTTTCTCTGAGCAGAGCTTAGTGCTTAATATTGCTTGTTCTCTGCCAATCATTTCTTAGCCTACAAGTAAATTTTGATCAAATATGTATTATTCCATGTGCTTTCACTCTGACCCTTTTGAAATTCTGATCTTTATCTAGCACAAGCTGCGAAGGCACCAGTATGCTATTGTTTGGTTCTGTCTTTAAGAGAGATGTCCAAGGTTACATATTTGTATGCACAGAAAAATATAAAATACATCTATACCTACAGAGTAAAAAATATACACATATATATTTAAGTGGAAATTAAGTAACAGTATATATGAAATACCATAATCCTTTATTAAATATAATGTGTTCTGGGCCAATAATTTTCTTATTTAGCTTATTTGTTATAGTTAATATATTTGAAGAATATATATATACATATACATGTATATATACTCACAGAAACATTGTTTCTGAAGGCGGAAGTTTCTCTGTGTACACCATTTAATATACATCTGTCCCTCAATCCTATATCACCAAAATGAAATATGTATGATGCATCATAACGTATTTACAGTTAAAAACCTTTCCATACTTCTGTGTCTATAGATAACCTGTCAGCATGTAATAGGATACGGTGATGCTGTGCATGTGTGCAGAGAGACACACACACACACTGCATGCAAAACCAACTCTTAAAAATACCTGTGGGATCTTTGCTTAATATATACTAAATGGATATGTATATAAAGATAATTGAAAATGAATATTGATGTGAATGGGAGAGGGAGCGGGAGATGGGAGGGTTGCAGGTGGGAGGGAAGTTATGGGGGGGGGGAAGCCATTGCAATCCAAAAGCTGTACTTTGGAAATTTATATTTATTAAATAAAAGTTTAAAAAATGCCAAAAAAAATACCTGTGAGAGATCATCTGAAAAGGCCTTCAAAACACTACAGGTCAAAAATTAGGCTTTTTGCAAAAACTTTAATACTCAAAAGCAATAAAAGCAACTTTTCCCCAGCTTGCTAGCCACACAAGTCTGGACATCAAAAAGACAAATGGTGGAGAAAAATGGTAGGGACAGTGTAGGCTTCTCATAAAGCAGGAACTCAAATCTCATTCATTTTTCTGCCTCACCTAACAAGCTTCTACAAAGCCACAACGGAAAGATTCGATTTTTCGCAAACAAAGCCAAGCCAAGAGTGAACTGGATTAACTGATTCAATGCTTTCAGTTTCCTAATGCTTTGCTAGCTGGCAAAATATACCCTATTTTTCTTTTTCAACTTACTTCATTACTTCCTGGCTTTCTTTAAAGAGTGTCTTCCTGTTAGCCACTAAATCTGCCATCAACAGATTTGACATGGTCATTTGTAGAGAAAGCTCAAGATTTCTTTTGGTTAAAAGGAAAAGGAGAAAAAAAAAAGCATTTGATGCATAGTTGTCACAATATAGCTTTGACTTTATGATGAATTTCAGCAGTTGTGAAGTCAAAGGAAAGTTTAACACTTGTTAATCAATAGTTGAATTAGATAGCTGATGAAAATCCCCTACATTAGTATTTCAACTACAATTTTAACTTCTCTATAATAAAACACAAAAGTCATAATATTAAGTAATTTCAAGCCGGCGCCGTGGCTCAATAGGCTAATCCTCCACCTAGCGGCGCCGGCACACCGGGTTCTATTCCCGGTTGGGGCGCCGGATTCTGTCCCGGTTGCCCCTCTTCCAGGCCAGCTCTCTGCTATGGCCAGGGAGTGCAGTGGAGGATGGCCCAGGTGCTTGGGCCCTGCACCCCATGGGAGACCAGGAAAAGCACCTGGCTCCTGGCTCCTGCCAGGATCAGCGCGGTGCGCCGGCTGCAGCGGCGGCCATTGGAGGGTGAACCAACGGCAAAGGAAGACCTTTCTCTCTCTGTCTCTCTCTCTCACTGTCCACTCTGCCTGTCAAAAAAAAAAAAAAAAAAAAAAAAATATTAAGTAATTTCACATCTCGGCCCATCAATGCAGGGAAATTAAATTCCTGTCCCTGTAAAGGAACCTATCATATATTTTTCCAACCTTAAATATTTCCCTTCAATCTGTCTATATATTCATTTTTGGAATTCCAATTAGCATTTCATATCCTATAATTTGGTCAGCTCAGCCTCATCCTAATATAGTCAAGTCAGAAAGTATAATAGGATTTCTTACTAACCTACATTAAAAGTATACATATAATCTCTATGTGTAATTCCTAGATAATATATATTCTTTGAATATATTAAGTATAACAAATAGGCTAAATAGCAAAAGTATTAGAATACATGATAAGTGATCATGGTTTTTTTACATGTACTGTTACTTAATTTCTACTTACAATTTGTAAAGAAAAATATTTATGACTTTATACATTTCATATTTCCATTTCAGCATCACTGAGAGTTCTGGGGAAGAATGTGGTACAAGCAAAAAAGAAAAATGCAGCAATTGTTCCCTGTTACTTAATAAATTAAATGTAAGCACACTTTGGCATATCTGATTTCTTTGGTGAGGTCAAGGGCTTGGAGACTATAGCCCGCCCTGCCCCACCACTGAGAAATGAGCATATTGAAGACAGGTTGGAGAGCTCTTAGAGACACTGCAGTCTCCCTCCTTAATCCTGCTGGAACATTTACAACATAGCAGGATGTTTCCTTTGAATGTCAAGATTAAGAACATAATCCTTTAAAGTTTGGCTCAGACACAAATAAAAGTAAAGTTAGATTATTCACTTTTTAAAAGTATAGCAAAAGACATGCTCTGAATTACTCGTAAGTTCCAAGGAAGAGATAATTTTCAAACTCATTTGGGTGGTATGTAATAATGTAAAGAGAGAGTGATATAAAAAGTCTCTTCATCAAATTGGTAATACTCAAACTACATAGTTTTCATTTTCATATGAAAAACAGATTAAAATAATTTGTCAATATCAAAATAACTTGTTATTTGTTTTATTGAAAACTAAAATAACATAAAATCAAATTCTGATGTCATGATTCACTGACTTTCTTGTTTTAAAATTTTTAATTGAAACATAATAATTAACTATATTTACAGAGTACATTGCCATAATTTGATAGATACAAATATATAATGGTTAAATCGGGGTAAATAATATTTCTGGATCATCAAACTTTTATCACTTCTATGCTTTAGGAAACTCAAGGCTTTTCTAGTTAATTTGAAAGTGTATGAATAAATATTTAATACTATAATATTCCTTTTAGGTTTTTCTACTTTATTCCAAAATACTGCCTGTTAAATATGCCTTGTAATATTCAGCTTTGTACTACTACTTGAGACTAGTGGTAAGTTTATTCTTTCTCTTACAATCATCTGTAGTTGAGCTTCTGCAAACAAACTTTGCTACAGGTGTGTATTAAAAGGATCAATGTAATGGAAAAGAATTTTCCTTTTCTCTAAGGAACAACCTTGTTCTGTTTTCTATAGCTAGTCATTCATTTACCTTTTCATTGCTTTCTAATAAATAGAAGGATTAAATATTATAGGTTTTAACAGTACCTTGTCAACTCACTAATAACTTCTTACCTTGATTTATTTCTACTTAATCATTTAATTAATTTATAATACTGGGAGACAGAGAAAGAACTCCATTCTTCCAGTTCATTCCTCAAATGTGCAGTACTTCTGAGGTTGTGCCAAGGCTGAAGCTTGGAGCCAAGAACTCAATCCAGGTCTCCTTTATGGGGATGGAAACCAAATACTTGACCCATCACCACTACATGTTAAGGTCTACATTAGCAGGAAGCTAGATTCAGGAACCAAAGCCTGGTAGAGGACCCAGGAATTCTCATATGGGATTCAGGTATCTTAATCCATATCTTAAATGTAGGCCACTCCTGATTTTGTTTTTATATTGCAGACAAAAATATAATTAGTTCAGTCTGTTTTCAGGTAATCAAGAAACTATCATTTTCTATCCTATTAGTTGGATATAGTATTGTTTAAAAACAATTAACCATGACTGATTAATAATAACTGAACCAAAGAATTAATACCCTAATTGAACCCAATTTTCTTAAAAAAATAAAAGAATATGTACAGACTTGTGGAACAGAAAAGTAAAATCAGGTGACATCTTATAACTCCAGCATTTCTTAAAATAGTAAAGAAGTCTTGACCTAGACTTATTTAAATATTTCAGACTAACTTTGGGATTATGTAAGATATTCTGAAAGACCTAGGAGCTAAATTAAATACATTTAAGAGCTATGCTTTTATGATGTTACAAAGAAGACTTAGGTGGGAATGGGCAGTCAGAGAATTGATTATGTAATGCACAAGTGAGAACATAGTACTTTTTATTGTGTTTACTCTTATTGCTAATATTTTCAATATTGTTCTATATTGTTTTCCTTGATTATTCTGCATTCCTTTTAAAATAATTCCACTTTCTTCCATTCTGCATCATACTGTCTTCTATTTCCAGGTTCATTCATTTTGTTTAACTTAGTAGAATAATATATTTATGAATCCAACCAAATGTGTTGATCTAGACGTCTGACAGCTGTTTCTAAAGCCACAATTAACATTCTTACGCATGTCTTATTGTGTTCATGTATTAGTTTTTCTAGGACCTATTAAGGAGAATAGTTGTGTTGTAGAGTATAACATCTTGAACTTTACCAGTTGTTGAGAAGTTTCTCCAAATATTTTCTGATTCTACAAACTTGTACTCCCAACCAATAGTATATAAGATTTTCTATGTCTCCACATCCTTACCCACATTGATATTACTAGATGTTAGCATTCCTTGGGATCCAGCAGTTGTCAAATAGTATTTAAATGTAGCTCCAGTCAACACATTTTTTTCATGTGTTTGCTGGCCATTCAGCTATCTTCTCACATCAACTGCTATTTTTTCTAGTTTAAAAGCTGGTCTATAGATCCCAGTATTGTACATATCTTTTCATACTCTACAGCATTTCCCCCCTCTTTGTTTATGCAGTCATCTGTTGTGTTGGGATTTGTAATGTTAACAAAATCAAAATTTACTCAATATTTTCTTTTTAGTGCATTCTTCTGTTATCTTTTTCAAGAGAAAAAATTGTCTTCACTCTTAGTTAATAATATTTTCCTATTCGATTTTCAATAAGTTTTATATTTCTATCCTGAAATCACTGTTTTTAATTCACCAGGAATTTATTTTATGCATTATGTGAGGTGAATGAGGCTCTACATCCCCTATTCCCAGTTATTCTAGGATAATTTATTAACTGGAGTCAATAGACCATTGTTTTCCTTTGATTTCTAACATAGCTTTTGTAAATGTATTATCCATGGACTTCAAAAAGGTCATAGATATTGAACATAAAACATGTTTCTTCTGTTGCAAAATAAAATTTAAAATCAATACACACGAGGGGCTCACAAAAAAAATTAATGAAAAATGTGTGTCTTGAAAAGCTATGCATGGATTTCAAAATAGTTTTGTACCAAATAAATTTATCTTTAACTCCAATTTCATCTTAAGTTTTTGAAGGATCCTCATACATGGATGAATTATGTGACCTCTTTCTTATACTTATTTATTTGATCTTACTTGCAGGGCAGAAAGACAGGGCAAGAGAGAGGGAGAAAGAGTGTGCCAGATAGAGTTCTCTGATCTGCAGGTCCACACCCCAAATGCCCATAACATGTGAAGCTGCAGCCAGCCCAAACTGGGAACCTGGAACTCAACCCAGGTATCCCATGTAGGTCGAAGGGAACCAAGGCTTGGGTCATTATCCACTGTCTCTCAGGGAATCTGCAGTGGAGCAGCCAGAACTCAAAGAGCACTCTTACATGGAACAGAAACAACCCATGACATCTTAATCACTGTGCCAAATGCCCATCCCTGCTATGTCTTTAAAATAAGTTTTGACATCAGGTGTGGAAATTTCCTATCACGAAATCTGTTCTTAAAATTTATCTTGCCAATTTTTTAAATTAAAAAAAAAACGATTATTTGTTCAATTACTTGAAAGAAAATTTAAGGTGTCTGAGTGCTTTAACTTAAAACAAATTTTATGTTTGGCTTTAATAAGCTTGAGCCTGGCAGATGTTTAAAGTCACTGTAATGTGCTTTCACAAGTTCCACAGAAGCCCCTTCTGGTTCCCCTCTTACTAAAATTATCAGAAACTTCTATTTCTGTACTAGGCTTTAGTCTCTAAGTATTCAGAGTGGCATAGCCTTACTTAAACATCACCACTTGATCATTTTAGACAGGGGTCAAAACAGCTGTAAGCCAGATCTTTCTTCTCCAAGGCTCATATCTCATTCTTGGAAAGCACTAATCCCCCTGAAAACGGAGCAAACTCTGGGACACAGGCTGACCTTAAATAAGTCACCTAATTTTCATTCCTCACTCAAGCAGCTTGTCACCTCTCCTCTTATGTTTTCTAGATTTCTATCCAGTAGACAGCCAGTGGACCATGTGTGTTCTAAATTTCAGGGTCATATATCAAATTCTTCAAGTAGTGACATTGAGGGCCTTCTTCTTTTGGCATCTTGGCATATAGGATGCACTCTCCTTATCAATTTCATTGTAGAGCTTGGGTGAAATGCACATATATTATCCACTCTCATCAAAGCAAGCTATTAACCAGTCTCTACAATCTCATAATTCTTTGTCATTTCCTTTTTATAATCATAAGTTGTGGAGGGATAGTATGAGAAAACAGATAAATCAATTTCAATTTTTTTTTAAATTTCAATTTATTTCTTTGGTTTTTGAAATTAATTCTGAATTTCTCATTTAGCATGCTTTTGCAGAAAGCTTGCATATATTTGAACATATCATGAGATTTGTGTATGTATAGATATGTATAAGATAGCATTTCAAATCAATAGGTTTTCTTTTTTGTATTTTTTGCATTGAAGACCTCAAATAAGATAATTAACATTTTTACCTAGTTTCAAAATTTAAAGGAATTTTTCGGTGTTTCATCATGAAATGTATGTTTTCGTAAGTATCAAGGAAATTCCCATTTATTCTAAATGTGTTAAGATTTTGTTTGACTTGAAAAGAGTTGTTTTATCTGTTAATATGGTCACTCTTTTCTCTTTCCTTAATCTCTTAAAGTGGTGCATTACATTAAAAGATAATCTGTGTTACAATATTGCATGCAAAATCTGTATGGTTTAGAGTTTCATAAAATAATAGCTAAAATAATACTAATTGTGTTGAAACTCTGAAAAATGCAATACTGACATAGGAAGTGTTTAAGAAAGTAAGAATAAAATCTACCTTAATCAGTTGGTTTGTTTGAGTAAACTATTTGGAAACCCTTGTAAGTATAAAGATATATACAACAATTTGATGATTAAATGTGAAAACCAATGATGTATTTTAGACAGCACCATGGTTTAACATTGGCACATAGGGCAGCGCCCTGGCTCAATAGGCTAATCCTCCGCCTTGCGGCGCCGGCACACCGGGTTCTTGTCCCGGTCGGGGTGCCGGATTCTGTCCTGGTTAGCCCCTCTTCCAGGCCATCTCTCTGTTGTGGCCTGGGAGTGCAGTGGAGGATGGCCCAATTCCTTGGGCCCTGCACCCGCATGGGAGACCAGGAGAAGCACCTGGCTCCTGGCTTCAGATCAGCTCGGCACGCCGGCCACAGTGCACCAGAGGCGGCAGCCATTGGAGGGTGAACCAACGGCAAAAGGAAGACCTTTCTCTCTGTCTCTCTCTCACTGTCCACTCTGCCTGTCAAAAAACAAACAAACAAACAAACAAACCTCCATCCAAAGAATAAAATATAAAGCCCACAAGAAAATAAGTGCCAGGAAATGAGTTTTGAAATCTAATCAAACAAAAATTCTAAATAAAGAAACTAATAGTCTTTTTGCTTTTAGCAGTAATCGATAGAAAGATCACATGGCGTAGGAATTGTTCTTGCCTTCTGAACCAATGAATAGAAAGTGGGAAGAAAAACTGAAGCAGATTGAGGAGCGAGCATCTCATTACAAGAGGAAACCACTGTGCTCAGTGTATAGACCAAGCCTGTCCAGGCCAGAGCAACCACCCTCCATTTGGAAGCTATTTCGTCGTCAAACTGAAGCTTTTAATTTCATTAAAAGCTGTAAACAGGTAATTGCCTCATTTTAAATTTTTTATAGATCTATAAGATTTCTTAAACTTGAGTTTGCAGGCATTTGGGGAATGAACCAGTGGATGGAAGATCTCGGTCTATAACTCTGCCTTTCAAATAAATCAATTTTGAACTTCTGTTTCAGAACCTGGTATTTTAAAAAATCTGAAAATTGAATAAAATTCTTTATGAACATTAAGTAGCTACAGTTGAATTTAGATTTTTTTTTACTTTTTTGAATATTTTTTATTTTATATAGGATGTTCATATATTTGCTTTGGAATACAAAATGGGAGATGGACAACGTATTTATCTTGTAACAACCTATGCTCAGCTTTGGTTTTACTATAAATCCCAGTAAGTTGTTTGTAACAGAACAACACATTAAAGTTATATTTACCAAATCTAAAATTTTTGTGAAATTGAGTCTGGATTAGCTTTCACAGTTCTTGACTACATGGTTAGTTATTTCTTTCCAGATTAATTCTCTGCAGTTCTCCTCATGGCATCACGCAGTTGTCTCACCAAGTGTTGAAGAAAATCGTACAAACACCTGTTCATGTATCCAAAGGAAATCCTTTTTCAGATATATATTAAATTGTACTATTAATCATAAATGAATACTCACATTATGTAATATCTGCTTTATATGAGTGGCCTATTCAACTATGCTTCAGACTTGTGTATGGAAAAGAGTCAATATGGATGCCTTGTATTGACTTAAAAGTACTTTTATTACAAAGTTGCTTGAGTAGTTTTGTGTTTGTAAGCATGCAACACCATGTAGATTTACTTATGTCTACATACATGCAGTGCCAGGTGGAGCTGAATTAAAGTCATTAAGATAACATGAAAGATATTTTGCTGAAACTAAATCTCTTCGTGCAATATAAAGATGATGCTGACTGCTTCAGAGTATGTGTTGAGATCCAATCCTACCCATGCCATGTGATGATACAATTCTTTCACTTTTCTTCAAATTACTGCAAACCTTTTATTTGTAAAGGAGGCCAGCTGAACTTGACTTAGCCCACATATCATTTATTTACTAGGCTAGTGTCTATTCTTAATAAGCCATGTGAAAGTCATCCTCTGTACACCAACAAGAATAGAACTAGAAATATGAGCACTGGAAGTTTATTGAAATCAGCTAATTTAGAATTTTTTACCACTTTAAAAATATTATCTTCCTAACATAAAATTTTACAGTTCTTATGGAGAATTCGTGGAATCCCAAGAGTATGTCTTTCTGGGATCCCAGTTTGAGAAAGAACATTGTTTTCTCAATTTATTTCATAGTGACACCAAAACAAAATACAGAAATATTATACATGATCAAAATCATCTGTGTAATGCATAACACTATAGGATTGACTGTTTTCCAGTTAAGTAATGTTAACTGAGTATGACTGTTGAATCTTATTTAATAGAAATTGTTGACGCTATGAGCCGGAAACCTGTTGTGAACAGGTTCTTGTTATCTTGTCATTATTTCCTAGTTACCTGTACTTAAGCATAGTTAACACAGTACTTGATCAGATCAACTTCCATCATTTAAAAGGTACAAATATAAATAATACTTTTGAATTATTCAATTTAGAAAAAATCTCTTGCACTGCTATGAAGTTATTCCTGAAAATGCTGTGTGCAAGCTTTATTTTGATTTGGAATTTAACAAACCTGCCAATCCAGGAGCTGATGGGAAAAAGATGGTTGCATTACTCATTGAGGTAAATGGGAGACTCAAGTTTTTTTTCTTTGTAGCTGTCCATTCATCTCTTCATTCAGTTACTCAGTCCTATCTACGTAACGTTTCTCCTCCTTTTCTTGGGACTTTTCCTTGTGACTTTGATTTTTAAATATCACTTCTGTGGTAAACTGTGAAAAGTCCAACTTATGTCCACATATTTTGTACTATTACTATACCTGGATTAAAAAAAAAAAAAGCCTTGAGGGGCTGGCGCTGTGGTGTAGTAGTTTAAGCATCTGCCTGTGGTACCAGCATCTCATATGGGCGCTGGTTCAAGTCCCGGCTGCTCTGCTTCTGATCCAGCTCCCTGCTGATAGCCTGGGAAATCAGTAAAAGATGGCCCAAGTGTGTGGGCCCTGCACTGTGTGAGAGACACAGAAGAAGCTCCTGGCTTCAGATCAGCCCAGCTCCAGCCGTTTCGGCCATTTGGGGAGTGAACCAGTAGATGAAAGACCTCTCTCTGTCCCTCTCTCTTTAACTCTGCCTCTCAAGTGAATTTTTTTCTTTTAGCCTTCATAAAGATAGAAATTTTGGGATTATCTGCGGTTTGCAGTAACATGTTAATTCTCTAAACTCCATCACATATAGCCAATGCTGGTAAAGATCAGGCAAAGTAATTGTACTATAAAAATTGATACAGAAATGAACTTAAAGGAAGCTTGGACTAAAAGTAGTATCAGAATGTTTGAACTGGCAGGAATTCTGGAAAGCATTTTTTTCTTGTACCTTCATGAAAGAGGAAAGACCTAGAAGAGACTCCTACCCAGTGCTCTGCAGCTAGTTGTTTACAAAACCTTGTTTAGAAATACCATTGTCACTGTTAGCAACTTTCAAAAAAAGAATGTAGTTTTAGTATTTTTAGTTTAGCTGCATCAAACAGGAAGTTACTAAAAAGGATAATGTGGGTTTGAACAGCTAAGTTCTATTAGGATTATTTTTTAAAAATTTAAAGATTATATTCTATGAAGTTGTATTAAAAATGTGTAGATGGGGCAGACGCTGTGGCGTAGCAGGTAAAGCTGCCACCTGCAGTGTTGGCATCCCATGTGGGTGCTGGTTCGGGTCCCGGCTGCTCCACTTTTATAAAGCCTTTCAACAGGTAGCATTCCTCTACAATCACACATTTTTAACTTCTGGATTCTATAAATTATTTAAATACAATTTTCTTTATAAAGTATTTTCAAAAAGTTAAAGGCATAGACATGTGTACATACTTATGGGGTACCGTGTGCTGTTCCGTGATGTATATGTTGTATAATGTCCAGTCAGGGGAGTTATCTTTTCCAGCATTAACATTTCTTTCCCATGAAAACATGGAAAAATCCCATCTTCTGCTTTTTAAATAGAGAAGTATACAGTCAAATAATATTATCTGCAGCCCACTGTGTAATAGAACCCCAGAATTTCTTATTCCTATCTAGCTATAGCCTGGTACCCATCAATCAACCTTTGCCCATCCCTCCCTTGTCACTTCCTACTCTAGCCTCTGTTACCACAATATTATATTTTTAACTTCTGTGAGATTACCTAATTTTTTGAGTCCACATATGAATGAGATCATATGATACTTGTTTTTCTGTGCTTGGCTTATTTCACTTAACATACTGACCTCCACTTGCATCCACATTGTTGGAAATGACAAGACTTTTTTTTTTATAGCTGAGTAATAGTGATATATACCCCACATCTTTATCCATGCATTCGCTGATGGACACCTGGCTATTGTGAGTAGTGCTGCAATAAACACGGGCATGCAGTTAGCTCTTTGGCAGATCGATTTCATTTCTCTTAGATATATGCCCAGAAGAGGGATTCCTGGGTCATATGGTAGTTCTATTTTTAGCTTTTTTGAGGAACCTCCGTACTATATTCCACAATGATTTTATGTTTACATTTAAAGAACTTAAATGTTTATGTAGAGGTCAGCACTGTGACACAACAGGTTAAAGCCCTGGCCCAAAGTGCCAGCATCCCATGTGGGTGCTGGTTCGAGTCCCGGCTGCTGCACGTCCAATCTCTGCTATGGCCTGGAAAAGCAGTAGAAGATGGCCCAAGTCCTTGTCCCTTGTATCCGCGTGGGAGACCCAGAAGCAGCTCCTGGCTCTCTGGATTCAGATCAGTTCAGCTCTGGCTGCTGTGGTCATCTGGGGAGTGAACCAGCGGATGGAAGACTTCTCTCAATCTGGCTCTACCTCTCTGTAACTCCGAAAAAATGTTTACTTAAAGTTTCACTTGAGAAAGAGAATCTAATAGAGTGTGATTACTTATATTACCTTGGGTACCTAAATTTATTCTCTGTATTTCCAAAGCTAACAACTCAGCTTTATTCATTTAGTAAACTATTTTCAAGTTTTGCTAAGCATCAGACACAGTGCCTTGCCTTGGGAATATAATAGTGAGCTTAAAGTTTGAGTTCAAGGAATTTATAATCTAATCTAGGGTAGATGTAATTTAAACAAGATACAACCTTATTTCTGTCTCATGTAACATCCAGTGTGGCTCCACTGTTAGGGACTAGTCTTTTGCTTTGCTGTTCCTAAGATGTTGCCTTATTGATACTGTCCAAGGTGGCTCACCCCAAGTTGTCTGCCTTCTAGTCAGTTGAATGGAGAAGAGCCGCGCCTACGTCTCCCCTTTAAGAATGAAGCCTAAAGTGGCAAACCACCTTCTTCTGACCCCCTACTGGCAAGACTTGGACACATGCCTGTGCCCTATTATAACAGAGTGGGGGAAGTATCTTTGTTCTAGCTGGCCTCCATTTAGCTAAAAATTGTGGTTCTGTTTCTAGGGAAGAGGGAGAAATTAGATGTTGGGGGATAACCTCTGTGATACAGAGGAAACATCAAGACAATCAAGTAAATGATCAAGTAAAATAGTAACTAAGTACTAGAAAGTGAGTTGGACTACATGGGGGAATTTGATGCAGACTGGGACACTGAGGCCACCTTTTGAGAATATGAGAATTGAAAAGTATGAAGGGGAGTGTGGTGCTAAAATAATGCCAAAGTGATGCTAGTTTTTTTTTTTAAAGATTTGTTTATTTGAAAGAGTTACACAGAGGAGAGGCAGAGAGAGGTCTTCTACCTGTTGGTTCACTCCCCATTGGGCCATAATGGCCGGAGCTGTGCCAATCAGGAGCCAGGAGCTTCTTCCAGGTCTCCCATGTGGGTGCAGGGGCCCAAGGTCTTGGGCCATCTTCTACTGCTTTCCCAGGCCATAATAGAGAGCTGGATTGGAAGTGGAGCAGCTGAGTCTCAAACCACTGCCCTGTATGGGATGCCGGCGCTTCAGGCCAGGGCATTAACCTGCTCTGCCACAGTGCCAGCCCCAGCTAATAATTCTAATATATTGTGTAACTGTTGGGTATCGAAGTATTTGGTGGTACTAAACCTTTTGGCTAATCTCAAAATAATCCTATCTGGAGGTTCTTAGTGACTTCATTTTGCAAATGAGAAGACTGAAGCCTAGGGAGAAGTGCCTTGTCTTAAGGTTGCATAGCCAATACTTCTAGGCACTTACATGTGCCAGGCACTGTGCTAACTCTTTAATCTCGTTTTCTTATTTTACTCCTTTCATGATTCCAAAGTTAGCTGCTATTTTTCCTGCTTAGCAGTTGATGAATGTATGTGGGTTTGATTAAAGTTAGAGGTGGTAAACGTCAAAACCAGAACTCAAACTTAGATCTCTGACTTCAAATCTTTTGTTCCAAGTATGTGCTTGCTGCCTTTCCACAATGCATGACTGCTTTCCGTGTCAGTGTCTTCTAGCACCAAAGGTGGTTTCTTGGAAGTGGTTTTGGGTTCAATATGAATGAGAAATTTTCTGCGAACTGGAACTATAAAAACAACTTTTAAACTCAGAGGTGACATTTAAAGAGATGCTTAAAATATTTTTAATGTGATTGTAGAGGAGGTTAATGTACAAATTGTTTGGCTGCTAAGAGGCCTCTTCAATCCTGAGAGCCTGATTTTTAAAAAATATAAACATAATTTAAAAATTACAGGTCTTCAGTTTATAAATAAATTAGTAAGGTTATATTGTACACAACCTGATAGTAAAGCTAATTATTTTTTGACAGGCAGAGTTAGAAAGGTCTTCCTTCCGTTAGTTCACCCCCCAAATGCCCGCTACGGCTGGCGTGCTGCACTGATCAGGAGCCAGGTGCTTCTCCTGGTCTCCCACGCGGGTGCAGGGCCCAAGCACTTGGGCCATCCTCCACTGCACTCCCGGGCCACAGCAGAGAGATGGCCTGGAAGAGGGGCAACCAGGACAGAATCCGGCGCCCGATGACCGGGACTTGAACCCGGTGTGCCGGTGCTGCAAGTTGGAGGATTAGCCTAGTGAGCCGCGGCACTGGCTAGTGAAGCTAATTTTTAATGATTTTGTATTAGTTAAACTTACTGGTACCAAGATACTTGAATTTTGTTCATAGAAAATTTAAAAAAAATTGAAGTATTTACGCTTTGTGTTTTTAGCATGTCTGTAGAGCTCTTCGGGACTTATATAGTGTAAGTTGCTCAGCTGAAGATGTTTTCAACTTGGATTCTAGCACTGATGAAAAATTTAGCCGCCATCTGATATTTCAGCTCCATGACGTGGCATTTAAAGATAACATCCATGTTGGTAAGTGCACTGGTTTTTAAAAATTCATGGAGTTATATTAAAAACTCTTAGTTTCCCTATTCCTCTTGAAATTTTTAACAATACTTGCTAGATTTTATGGTAATTAACCTAAAATGAAATGTGATGTTTCGTGTTTTCAGGATTTACTGATACAGACCTGTCATCCAGGCACATCAGCCTACTCAAGATAGTTGGCATTAGTGGTTCTCATCACAGGTATTTAGGTGGCCATGTATGTCCTGACATGGTCTCTACTGCAGTAGGGTTCATTTTTTGTTTTCTAGGTAATTCTGAGAGGCTTTTCCATTTCAAGCCTTACCTATGATGCTTCATACGTGGATTTTTGACCTTTGTTTTAGCTATGGGGCTTGGGTCCCAGGTCATGTCAAGCAAGGCTTATTACTCTGGCCTCAGAATCAGCCCTAAAGGCATTCCGATCTGGCTGAAAAGCCCATGAGAGTATTTTAGGCATGGAAAGCCAAGACACTCTGGCAAAAAAAAAAAAAAAAAAAAAACCCTAAATGAAAGATCTCTGTGAGTGAGATCCCAGTGGAAAGAACAGGTCTTCAAAGAAGGAGGTACCTTTCTCTGAAGGGAGGAGAGAACTTCCACTTTGACTATGACCTTGTCTAAACAAGATAAGAGTTGGAGAACTCAAAAGACTTCCATAGCCTTGGAAACTCATGACTGGAGCATAGGGAGATTACTGATGCCATAAACAGGAGTGTCAATTTGTAAAGTCAACAACAGGAGTCACTGTGCACTTACTCCTCATGTAGGATCTCTGTCCTTAATGTGCTGTACATTGAGACTTAATGCTATAATGAGTACTCAAACAGTATATTTCACTTTGTATTTCTATGGGGGTGCAAACTGTTGAAAGCTTTACTTAATGTATACTAAACTGATCTTCTGTAAAAAAAAAAAAAAAAAAAAAAGAAGAAGAAATTATCAATTCCCAACTTGACTCTCATTGGGATTAAACATGACAATAGGTCTGATCTGATTTCATCATCATTTAAAAAATCATCTATTATTTTTCACTTTATGTTTCTGTGTGGGAGCAAACTGTTGAAATCTTTACTTAATGTATGCTAAACTGATCTTCTGGATATAAAGAGAATCGAAAATGAATCTTGATGTGAATGGAAGGCGAGAGGGAGTGGGAGAGGGGAGGGTTGTGGGTGGGAGGGACGTTATGGGGGGGAAGCCATTGTAATCCATAAGCTGTACTTTGGAAATTTATATTCATTAAATAAAAGTTAAAAAAAAAGGAAGGCTTATTTATTATTCCAGGCAGAATTTAAGGATTCAGATGAAGTCTAGATATATAATCCTGAAAGTATAACCAGAGTATTTTCCCAGGGCTGGGCATTTATAGATAACAGGTTCAGGTATAAAACCAAGTCAGTCCCACAGAGAAACAAGTAGGCACAATGAAAACGCCAAAAATCAAGGTCTCAATAAAGGCCAAAATCCTGAGTATTTATCAAAGCAGTGATAGGGCAAGTTTTGGGGTTCAAACCAGTGATTGACTTAAGTTCAGGTAACAGATAATGTGTCTCAGAGCTACAAGTGTTTTACAGTCTCACAGCCACATGGGGTAAAGGCATGAACATAGTAGCTAGAGGACTGACATAAACATCAGGAACCTGAAAACTAGTTTAGGATAATGCCAGGTCACAGTGACCTAGTATGCTGTGTACACCGGTCTCCTCATTATCTCTGTTATCTGCCCCCTTGATTGTTCTCTCTCTTTCTCACCCTTAGATCCTAGTAATTGTGGGATCTGTCCTTGTCCCTCTCCCTACTGTTCTCACTTGGATGGTGACCACAATCATTACTTAAATCATCACCTATGTCCTGACTCTCACATCTTTATCTTCAGCCCAAATTGTTCTCATATAGCCAGCTGACTACTAAATGTCCTTACACACACTTCAACTCAGCATGTCCTAGAACAATCTTGGCTCCTCCTTCTGTGTCACTTCTGTGTCCCTGTCCATCTACTTACCCAAGTAGAAATGTTGGTGTCCTCTTATGTGTACCTGCTTCTTGAGTCAGCCAGTGTGAGCTGATGAAGCTCTCAAACCTTTCAAGAGTTATTTGTTACCTTCACAAAGATGTACTGATGTCTTAGTTTGCAAAACGAGGCCTACTGTGCCCTAGCTGGTCTGTCCCTATCTGCCCTTCTTGCTCAGCTCCCACTGTGGCCTGCATTTTCTCTTATCCTTGGACCTTTGCACTGTTCAATTCTGTCTGAAGAGCCATACCTCCTGTTCTCCCGGTCTGTTAAGACTCAGCGTAGATATCAATTCATCGGTTTTTGTCACATCCAAACCCTATGATACAGGTTACTGTTCCGTAGGGTTGTAGAAAGCACCCAGTGCTTATTGTCAGAGCATTTGCTGCTTCTTGTTTTCTTCTTTATTCCACTTAATGTTTCTTTAGGGACGTAACTATTGATTTTTCTTTTCCCTTTGTAATTTTTTAGAGCTACATTATAACTTATATGTCCTAATATATATTTTATTAAAAATTATTTTAAATGTTTTGATTAACAAGTAATACTAGCACATTTTTATGGGATACAGTGCAAAATTTCAAAAGATATGATGCTATAAGCTGATCAAAGCAGGCAGCCAACATACCCACCTCCCTACCTTTCCTCCACATTTACAGCCTACTAGTTCCTCTCCTCCAGTTCTTTATATGGTACACAACATGTTACTGTGGTCTGTAGTTGTCCATCTGTGCTATGAAGCACCTTGTACCCCATATCCAGACTCCTCTATCTCCCACACTTCCCAGTCTCTAGTAATCACTGCTCTAAGTTCTTATTGACTGTCATTTTTAACTTTCATGTATCAAAGAGAACACGTGTTAACTTTCTGTGTGTCACTTCTTTCACTTAATGTAATGACTACCAATTTCAGTTATTTTAACTCTAATGTCAGGATTTCATTCCTTCTGATGGCTGACTAATGTTCCATTGTGTATGTATACCATATTTTCCTTATCCATTATTTATCCATGGACACTTAGGTTTTCTATAGCTTGGCAATTATGAATGATGTTGCAAAGCACATGAGAATGAAGGTATCTCTTTCATATGCTGATGTCATTTCCATTGGATACTTACCCAGAAGCAGGATAGCTGGGTCATATGATTGATCTATTTATTATATTTCCAGATATATTGTATATTACTACATTATAATAATATTGTCCATAATACCATTAATACAGCAGCAGCAATAATAAATACAAGTAGGCATTTAATATTTGCTGAGTTAGTGCCTACTTAGCATGCCTGCATTATCAGAGTATGGAGGGCAGAGTCCTAGCCAGGATATTTCTTTGATCCCTATGTATACTTCCTCATAGGCTGCTCTTTAAATACTAACCATAAGGCTAAAAACTGAGAATCTGTTGCTAGGGAAGAAGGGCAGAGAGAAGTATGCCAGGTCCTTCACAGTCTGCTACAGTGTCTCCTGAAAGCAGATGACATTCATTCTAGACTGTGAATGAATTTCCTTCATATAGTCAAAGGTAAGACAGGCTTTATTAGAATAGCACAAGCAAAGGAATAGAGTTTGGAGTTTGCGGTTAACTTGGGGATCAGTCGACAATCTAATGTAACTAAAGCTAAAGCCATAATCAGGCCTGATAAATGGAATGTCTTCTGAGGCTCTTTCCTCTTAAATCGTGTACTTCCAGAATCAGAGAGGCGGAGAATATGAAGCAGTCAAAAATTTCCCTTCAGTTCCCCTCCCTCTTGATAATATTTCTAGTTGTTATTGTTAGCCTTTTGGGAAAGGGAACAAAGTTAAATGTGAGTGATCAGACTTTGATCTTTGCAAACAAGCTCTTATGCCAATTTACTGTAGTACTGCAGATATCTGTGATTGGTTAGTTCTTTTGAGATAGTCCCTGCCACTGAGATAGACCAAAGAGGGGATGGGGTAATAAGACTGAAGCCTGGAAACAGAAGGCAGAGCTATTGGGGGGGGGGGGAGGGGACAGTATGTTGGTGTTCACGTCACTGGCTGTCATTGTGCCGTGGACACATTAGCTCCTTGCCAAGGTTCAGAGGCTTAGCCGGCCTCTTCAGTGCTACTGTCAAACATCTGCAACTGTAGACTCACTTCGCTTATTGTCTAGAGTCAAGCAGATATAATTTTAAATTTCCAGGAAAACTAACTTCGTCAATTTATGTTTATATTGCTTTGTTATCCTTTGATGTGTCATTGTTTCCTCTCGGTGTTTACCTTCTCTCTAATTCCAGAAGTAATCATGTCTGTGTATCATTGGATCAAAAGCTTTTGCTTTCATTTTGATGTTTTACAAGAAATTGTACTTATTTCTTTAAGTAGGAAAGTAATTAATCCTGTGATTTTAAGTACTAAAGGCTTCCTGGTAAATGAAGTGACAAATCCAGACTGTGACACTTGCAGAGATTAAAATTAAGTAATTTCTTATAGTATTGCATTTCACCAGTATTGCTACACACAACAGCAGTGTAAAAGCCAAATTGTCACTTGATCTTGTGATATAGGATATATATATATATATATTTATATTTATATTTATATATAGAGAGAGTTTAAAGAATTCCATGTTGCCCTGCCAACTTCTCATGGTAGTGTGGATCACTGTTTTTTTTTTCTTGTTTGTTTGTTTGTTTGTTTGTTTTTTTTAAGTAAGCAAGGCAGGCCATTTAATAATATCTGAATAATCATTTTTTGAGGTTTAAATCTTTAGTCTCCTTTTCCCCTGAGAAACCTTTTATTTAATGAATACAAACGTCATACATTTCATAACTACAACTTTAGGAACATAGTGATTCTTCTCATTGTACCTGCTCTCCCACCCTCTACCCCACCCTCTACCTCTTCCCTCTACAATTCCCACTATTATCCTCCCCCCCCCCCAAAGAAACCTTTTAAGGAATACAGACTTCATGCATTTTATAAGTACAACTTTAGAAATATAGTGATTCTTCTCACCATACCTGCTCTCTCACCCACTCTCCCACCCCTCCTCCTGCTCCCTCTCCCATTCCCAGTCCCATCCTCCACTAAGATCGATTTGCAGTTAACTTTATACACAGAAGACCAACTCTATAAAAGAGTTCAACAATTTGGCCGGCGCCGCAGCTCAATAGGCTAATCCTCTGCCTGCGGCACCAGCACACCGGGTTCTAGTCCTGGTCGGGGCGCCAGATTCTGTCCCGGTTGCCCCTCTTCCAGTCCAGCTCTCTGCTATGGCCCGGGAGGGCAGTGGAGGATGGCCCAAGTGCTTGGGCCCTGCACCCCATAGGAGACCAGGAGAAGCACCTGGCTCCTGCCTTCGGATCAGCGCGGTGCGCGCGGCAGCCATAGGAGGGTGAACCAACGGCAAAGGAAGATTTTTCTCTCTGTCTTTCTCACTGTCCACTCTGCCTGTCAAAAAAAAAAAATTAAAAGAGTTCAACAATTTGCATGGAAAAAAAAACAAAACTGCTCCTCAACAACTGAGAAAAGGGCTGTTCAAAATCATTGCTTCTTGAAATGTTTCTAAAAAGTGAAATTAAACTTTAAAGAAGCATCTAAAAATGATTTATCTTTTGCAAGCACTTAGACATAATTATAATACAACTCTTTGAGGATAGAGATCCTGCATGGAAAGTTAGTACACAGTGATTCCTGTTATTAACTTAACAATTAACGCTCTTAGGTGTGATGTCAGCGACCACCCAAGGCTCTTGACATGAGCTGCCTAGTCTGTGGAAGCCTTTTGAACCCACAGTCTCTGTCAATCTGTAGCCAAGGCCATAAACAAAGTTCAAGTTCTCTCCTCGCTTCAGAGAAAAATTCCTCCTTCTTTGATGACCACTTCTTTCCACTAGGGTCTCACCTGCCAAGGTCCTTCATATAGGACATTTTTTTGTCACAGTGTCTTGGCTTTCCATGCCTAAAATGCTCTCATGGGCTTTTCAACCAGCCCAGAATGCCTTAAGGGTTGATTCTGAGATCAGAATGCTATTTAAAGGGGTTGTCACTCTGAGTCTTCTGTGTGGGCTGAATCCCATGTTGGAGCCTTCCCTCCTTTTTAATTCTATCTGTAGTTACCAGACCATTAATCCTATCCATACAATCACTGTAACACTTAAGATAGTATTTTTACCACCCAGCTTAAGGGGATTTGGGGTCCCCTGGCAAATTTTTAAACTCTATCCTTAAAAATAAGTCCATAGGAATGTATGCAGAACTATACAGCTTTACAATTACAAACCTCATTCACTTCATAATTACAACTTTAGAAACATGGTGATTCTTCCCACTAATTCCACCTTCACACCCCTTTTTCCTCCTCCCTCTTTTATTCCCACTCTTTTTACTGAGATCTATTTTAAGTTGATTTGATACACATGTTTAACTCTATTTTAAGCAAAGAGTTTAACAAATAGTACAAAAAAACCTTTTTCTCAACAGTCATGACAAGGGCTGTTCAAGTTACTGCTTCTCAAATTGTCAATTTAACTTGTATAGATTGCTTTTTTGGTGCTCTATTATCACAGGTCAGGGAGAATATATGGTATTTGTCCTTTTGGGACTGGCTTATTTCACTAAGTATGATGTGTTCTGGACTCATCCATTTTGTTGTAAATGACCAGATCTCATTTTTTTTATTCCTGCTGTGTAGTATTTCATAGTGTACATATTCCATGGTTTCTTTATCTGGTCTTCAGTTGATGGACATTTGGGTTTATTCCATGTCTTAGCTATTGTGAATTGAGCTACAATAAACATGGAGGTGCAGATAGCGCTCTCATGTACTGATTGCATTTCCCTTAGGTAAGTTCCCAGGAGTCCCACTCTTATTTTTCACTAAGATCTATTTTCAGTTAACTTTACATGCATATAACTAACTCTGTTAAGAGTTCAACAAATAGTGTGAAAAAAACCTGTTCCTCAGCAGTCGAGACAAGGGCTGTTAAAAGTCATTGCTTCCTTTTTTTATTATTTTTTTTATTTTTATTTTTTTGACAGGCAGAGTGGACAGTGAGAGAGAGAGACAGAGAGAAAGGTCTTCCTTTGCCGTTGGTTCACCCTCCAATGGCCACTGCGGCCAGCACGCTGAGGCCAGCGCATCACGCTGATCCGATGGCAGGAGCCAGGTGCTTCTCCTGGTCTCCCATGGGGTGCAGGGCCCAAGGACTTGGACCATCCTCCACTGCAACTCCCTGGCCATAGCAGAGAGCTGGCCTGGAAGAGGGCAACAGGGACAGAATCCGGCGCCCCAACCGGGACTAGAACCCGGTGTGCCGGCGCTGCAAGGCGGAGGATTAGCCTAGTGAGCCGCGGCGCCGGCCAAAGTCATTGCTTCTTAAAATGTCCATTTTACTTCTACAGATTGCCTTATAGGTGCTCTATTAGTTATCACAGGTCAGGGAGAACATATAGTATTTGTCCCTTTGAGATTGGCTTATTTCACTAACAATGATGTTTTGCGGTTTCATCCATTTTGTGGAAAATGGCTAGGTCTTTCTTTTGTGTGTTTTTTGGTTGTTTTTAGCTTTGTGTAGTACTCCATGGTGTACATATCCCAGTCTTCAGTTGATGGAAACTTGGGTTGATTCCATGACTTAGCCATTGTGACTTGAGCTGCAATAAACAAGGGGGTGCAGATAACTTTAACATGCTGATTTAATTTCTTTGGGTAAATGCCCAGGAGTGGGATGGCTGGGTCATATGGCAGGTCTATATTCAGATTTCTGAGGTATCTCCATATGTCTTCCACAGTGGCTGTACCAGTTTACATTCCCACCAGCAGTGGATTAGGGTACCTTTTTCCCTACATCCTTGCCTGCATTTGTTTGCTGATTTCTGTATGAAAGCCATACTAACGGGAGTGGTTTAGATTTGCGTTTCCCTGATGGCTGGTGGTCCTGAGCATTTTTTTCATGTATCTGTTGGTCATTTGGATTTCCTCTTTTGAAAAATGCCTGTTTGAGTCCTTTGCCCATTTCTTAACTGGGTTGTTTGTTTTGTTGTGGAGTTTCTTGATCTCTTTATATATTCTGGTTATTAATCCTTTATCAGTTGTACAGTTTGCAAATAATTCCTCCCATTCTGTCAGTAGCCTCTTCAGTTTGTTGACTGTTTCTTTTGCAGTACAGAAGCTTCTCAATTTGATGTAATCCCATTTGTCAGTTTTGGTTTTGATTGTCTGTGCCTCTGGGGTCTTTTCCAAGAACTCTTTGCCCATGCCAATGTCTTTCCCTAAGGTTCTCTAATTTGATGGTATCAGATCATAGATTTATGTCTTTAATCCATTTTGAGTGGATCTTTGTGTAAGGTGTAAGGTAGGGGCCTTCGTTCATACTTCTGCGTGTGGAGATCTGGTTTTCCCAGCACCATTTGTTGAAGAGACTGTCCTTGCTCCAGGGGTTGATTATAGCTCCCTTGTCAAAGATAAGTTGGTTGTAGATGTGTGGATTGATTTCTGGCATTTCTATTTTGTTCCATTGGTCTATCCATCTGTTTTTGTATCAGTACCAGGCTGTTTTTATTATAACTGTCCTGTATATCTTGAAATATGGTATTGTGATGTCTCTGGCTTTGTTTTTGTTGTATAAGATTGATTTAGCTGTTTGGGGCCTCATGTGTTTCCATATGAATTTCAGCATTTGTTAATGTATCTGAGAAGAATGTCCTTGGTATTTTGATTGGTATTGCATTGAATCTGTAAATTGCTTTCAGTAATATGGACATTTTAATTATTCTTCTAATCCATGAACATGGAAGATTTTTTCAGTTTTTGGTGGCTTCTATTTCTTTAATGTTTTGTAATTCTCATTGAAATTTCTCATAGAAATCTTTGACATCCTTGTTTAAATTTATTACAAGGTATTTGATTTTTTTGTGTGTGTGTGTATGGCTATTGTGAATGGGATTCATCTTAGAAGTACTTTCTTGGAGCTGGTGCTTTGGCATAGCAGGTAAAGCCGCTGCCTGCAGTGCTGGCATCCCATATGGGCACTGGTTTGAGTCCTGGCTGCTTCACTTCCCATCTAGCTCTCTGCTGTGGCCTGGGAATGCAGCAGAAAATGCCCCAAGTCCTTGGACCCCTGCATTTGTGTGGGAGACCCAGAAAAAGCTCCTGGCTTTGGATCGGCGCAGATCCTACCATTGCAGCCAATTGGAGAGTGAACCAGCAGATGGAAGACTGATCTCTCTCTCTCTCTCTCTCTCTGCCTCTCCTCTCACTGTGTAACTCTGACTTTCAAATAATGTTTTGCATGTGGAGATCTGGTTTTCCCAGCACCATTTGTTGAAGATGTTCTTTCTCAGCCATGGTACTGTCTGTGTATATAAAAGCTGTTGATTTTTTCGTGTTGATTTTATATCCTGACGCTTTACCAAACTCTTCTATGAGTTCCAATAGTCTCTTAGTGGCATCTTTTGGATCCCATATATATAGACTCATGCCATCTGCAAATAGGGATAGTTTGACTTCCTCTTTCCCAATTTGTATCCTTTTGATTTCTTTTTCTTGCCTAATGGCTCTGGCTATAATGTCCAGGACTATATTGAATAGTAATGGTGAGAGTGGACATCCCTGTCTGGTTCCGGATCTCTGTGGGATACTTCCAGTTTTTCCCCATTCAATAGGATGCTGGCCATGGGTTTGTCATAAATTGCCTTGATTGTGTTGAAGAATGCTTAGAGTTTTCATCATGAAAGGGTGTTGTATTTTACCAAATGCTTTCTCTGCATCTATTGAGATAATCATATGGGTTTTGTTTTTCAGTTTGTTAATGTGGTATATCACATTGATTAGCAAATGTTGAACCATCCTTGCCTACCAGGGAGGGATAAATCCCACTTGTTATAGGTGAATGATCTTTCTGATGTGTTTTTGGATTCAGTTGGCTAGAATTTTGTTGAAGATTTTTGCATCTGTGTTCATCAGGGAAATTGGTCTGTAGTTCTCTTTGTTGTATCTGTGTAGTTCTTTTGTACAGGTTTAGGAATTAAGGTGATGCTGTCTTCATAGAAGGAATTTGGGAGGATTCCCTCCCTTTCAGTTCTTTTGAATAGCTTGAGAAGAATTGGAGTTAGTTCTTTAATGTCTGGTAGAATTCAGCAGTGAAGGTGTCTGGTCCTGGGCTTTTCTTTTTTGGGAGGGTCTTTATTACTGATTCAATTTCTGTCTGGACTGTTGATCTGTTTGGGTTTTCTGTGTCTTCATGGCTCAATTTAGGTAGGTTGTATGTGTCCAGGAATCTATCCATATCTTCTATGTTTCCCAGTTTGTTGGCATACAGCTTTTTGTAGTAATTCCTGATGATTCCTTTTATTTCTGTGGTGTCTGTTGTTAAATTTTCTCTTTCATCTCTAATTTTATTGATTTTGGTCTTCTCCCCCTTTTTTTTAATTGGGCCAATGGTGTATCAATTTTGTTTGTTTTGGGTCGTTTGATAGTATCCCATAGATGTCCAAGAGTGTTTTTTAGTTTTCTAATTTTTCTTTTTTTGGTCTGACTATAAAATTTCCAGCAATCTGTCTTTAACTTGGATATTCTTTCTTCTGCTTCACCGAGTCTGTTGCTAAGGATTTCCATTGCATTTTCTACTTGTTCTATTGAATTCTTCATTTCCAAGATTTCATTTTGATTTGGTAAATCTTCTATTTATTTACTTACTTACTTACTTAGCAGAGAGGAGGTTTGTTCTGCTCTATTGGCTTATTCTCTTGCTCACCTCCTCTCCTCAAAGGAGACCAGTGCCTGGGTGCTAGCCCTAGTGGGTACAATATGCATCTGCACTGCCACAAGAAGCACACAGCGAATCTGAGCAGTCCTTGATGTGACCATGGATGCCATAGCAATGACCCTCACCAGGGAATCCAGGAGCATGGGGAGCCTCCCACAGTGACTGTGCAAAGTCCCATGCACACCCTGAGCCCTCCCACACAGCCACAGCGTTTCTCACAGTCCGGGCTCACAAGCCTCCCACGGTCAGCCCCTTCAGTTCTCCCAGCCAGTCTCGGGTGTCTCAGCTTGGCTAGTCGCTGGGCGCATGGACATGAACTGGGGTAGCTCTTACATAAGTCCAAATAGTGCCCACCCTCCCTCGGCTTGTTACAGGATGCTGGTGCAGGGTGGTCGGGGAGAGAGGAACATGCCACCTTATTTTCTCTTCTAGTTTGGCAGGTACGCTGTCCCCCACAGGGCTCCAAGCTGGATTCCTGCTAGGCTCTTACCACAGCTTTATCACCAGTGGCTTGGGCTGCTACAGTCTGGTCTCACTGCACTCTCCACAGCTGGTGCTGAAGTTCTCAGCTGCTGGTCCTGAGTTGGGTGTGTCCACATCCTCCATATAGGTCCAAATGTCCCTCTAATTTGCATGTCATTTCTTCTGTGGCTTTCTTCCTAATTCTTCGCTAAGATCACACTCTCTCCACTTTTTTTCTGAACCTCTGTTATTCAGAACTTTCAGGATAAATGTAGTTGGGAAAAGTATATTTTTATACTTTTATATATACCATACTTTTATACTTTTATATATACCATAGGCCATCCCACAACAAATGTGGGGGAGGGATAGCAGTAGCCACAGCCTTTCAGCTGTGGGAGGCACGGTTCTCCTGGCATGCCGTGGCAGGCAAAGGAGAGAGAATGAGTTCCTAAGAAGTTTGCCACCATCTGGATACCAGGAGGGTAAGGCAGAGGTTCTTGCAGTGTTTCTCACCATCGTCTTGGAGCCATTTCCTCATATAAACTGTGTTCTTTATTCATTAATAGCAAAAACAATTCAACTCCGTTCTCATTAATCAAAGTAATGAGGACAGGCGTTTAGCCTAGTGGTTAAGACCCTGCTTGGGAAATACACATCCCATATCAGAGTGCCTCAGCTTGAGTCTGGCTCCACTTTTGATCACAGTTTTCTGCTATTAGCCTGGGAGGCAGCAGGTGATGGTTCAAATAGTGGTCCCTGCCATGCTCCTGTGAGATATACGTTGAGTTCCTAGCTCCTGACTTTGATTTGGCCCAGCCGGTCTGTTGTGGGCATTTGGGGAGTGAACCAGTGGAAGGGAATTCTGTTTGTCTCTATGGCTCTCTGCCTCTCAAAATAGAAACTCTAAAAAGAAGTTCTTTAAAAAATGGTGCTTTTTTGATGACATGTTAGGGTTAGATCTATGCTAGCAACATTGATACACCGCAAATTAACTTTCTCTTCTAAAATGGTTTGTTTCCAAATTGCAACAAGCTTCCTGCCAATGGAAATTTAAAAAGTAAAAGATTGCATAGCTTGAAGGAAGAGAGATGTGTTATAGTTTCTACCAAAACAATTTTAAAAGCAGAAATCAAAGGAAACGCCTTTCATGTGCAGATTTGAATCTGAATCTTGAATTCCAGTTCACATGAAAGAATTAATCATAACACCTTTTTTTCCTTAGGTAATTTTGTGAGAACAATTTTGCAGCCTGCTCTTCAGTTGATTGCCAGTGAAGATGACGATAGCATTTCAGAGACAGTGGACCAGGGATTTTCCCACTTTTCTGAAGCACCAACAAAACAAGGGGCTTCGTGTAACAAAATGTCCCCAGATAAGGACACAGGAGAGAGCTGGACATTGAATTCAGAGAAGCTGAGGCAGCTGGGATCAGCGAAGCAAAGCGATCCTGATCTTTCATTTTTAGTTGTGAAGAATAATGTGGGAGAAAAGCATCTTTTTGTAGATCTAGGTAAGTAACATTGACAGTTGTTTCTTTCTGACTGTCCTGATGTCCTCTTGTGAGACACCTGTCCATGCTCACTGTCACTGTGCACAGGGTTCTCATTACCATCTCATTATCATCGCGCTCCCCAGCGACAGTGCAGGTCAGGAACAGAATGTGATCAGCCCGCTTAGGCTTGGGGAATCCACAAGGCTTCAGTTCAGAGATCTTGGGGCGATCCCTGTGGAACAGAAGCCCCAGCCTGGCCTGGGCTCTGAACGAGAGTGCCTGTGGCATGCTCTGCTCCAAGTGTCCAGGGAGTTCTGTGAGGGAATGGGGAGACCTGCACCCTCCAGCATGCCAAGAGTTTAAAGCAGATTCAGTCAACTTGAGAAACAATATAAAAATGGTACTCACATCACAAAGCAAGGCTGAGCTTGCTCTTCCCTGAAGAGCTTTGTGGTAGAGGCAGGGCAGGCTTTTGATCCTGGCCGGGACCCTCGAGTTAGCCTTCTTTCACAGACTGGTGACTTCTGCACCCAACCGTGCTCAGTTTGGGTCTCTGAACCTGAGTGTGTAGAAGGCTCTAGTGTGGCAAGACTTAAGCCTGATGTAATATACAACCTAATGAAGTTCTAACTTGTGATTTGGAAAGCTGTAAGAGCATTTTTGCCATTGAGCACTTCAGAGAGCTGCAGTGCACACAGGTTGAGGGCAAGTGGGCTTTAATTTGGGGCAATGTTTTCGGGCTGACAGTGGTACCAAGGTTAGAGAATTGTTCCTGATTATCTTTCCAGTGCCCCTGAATCAAGTGCCAGAATTTGGAAATCTAAGTCGGGTAAGTGCAGTGTGTCAGTTTTGGTAGGCCTAGGATCAAGCAAAGATAATGCATAACAGTAAGAGCAACATTATCCAATAAATATGCTGTGCCTCTAACCCAGTGTTGAAATCCCTAAACAGAATACCCCCGTTCATGACCGTTCTATCCTTGAAGTCACATTACTGGGAAATAATAGGAATTAGGAAGAAATAACAGGAAAACAGTCAGGAAATTTCTCTGGTATTCTTGAATGACAGATTTTAACAATATATATTTACATATTAAAAGAGGATGAGGAAGTATTTTACTTGAACTATCCTTTGAAAGTTTCAGAGATTTAATAGTACATGCAGATTTTTGTTGTTTAAATTTTATCTTATTGTAGTTCTATAGTATGTCTTGAAATCAGGAATTGTGATACCTCCAGCTTTGTTCTTTTTAAAAAAAGATTTATTTATTTGAGAGGCAGAGTTATAGACAGAGAGGTCTTCCATCCACTAATTCACTCCTCAGATGGTTGCAACGGTCAGAGGAGAGCCAATCTGAAGCCAGGAGCCAGGAGCTTCCTCTGGGTCTTGTTCTTTAAGACTTCCTATTACTAATTGAATTTCATTGCTGCTGTTGGTCTGTTCAGGTTTTCTATGTCTGCATGGCGCAATTTGAGTAGTTGTGTTGTCCAGAAATTTATTCATTTATTCTAGATTTTCTAATTTTTTTTATTGTATAGTTTCAAATAGTTCCTACTCTGGTATGAGTTATAATGTGTCTTTTACCTCTGGATTTATTTTAGTCTTCTCTCATTTTCTGGTTACTCTTGTTAAATGTTTTTGGATTTTTGTTCATCTCTTCAAAAATCCAAATTATCATTGATCTTTTGTATTTTTATTTTCTTGGATTTACTTCTTTGACTTTTGTAATTTTGTCCTATTAACTTTGGAATTGCTTTTTTTTTCAGTTACCTATGATACATCATTAGGGGTGTTTTGATTTTTTTTTATGTAACTGCTTATTGCTGTACACTTCTTAGTACTGCTTTTGCTTCATGCCATACATTTTGTTGTATCCTATAGATTTGTTGTGTTTCTATTTTTGTTTCAAGGAATTTTAATATTTCCCTTTTGATTGCTTTGATTCACTCCCCAAATGACTGCAATGGGCAGAGCTGAGCCTATCTGAAGTCAGGAGCCAGGAGCTTCCTCTGGGTCTCACACGTGGATGCAGGGGCCCAAGGACTTGATCCATCCTCTGCTGCTTTCCCAGGTGCATTAGCAGGGAGCTAGATAGGAAGTGGAGCAGCTGGGACTCGAACTGGCGTCCATATGGGATGCCAATGCTGCAGGACAGGGCTTTAACCCATTGCACCACAGCACTGGCCTGCCCCATATATTTTTATAATTCCTAAAGTTAATTTTGCTGTTCATTTCTAGTTTTTATTCCATTGTGGTCAGAAAAGACAAATGTTATGATTTTGATTATTTTTTTTCTTGAGACTTGTTTTGTGGCATAGTGTATGGTTTATTCTTGAGATCTTAATATGTTGATGAAAGGAATGTGTACTCTACAGCTGTTGGATGAAATGTTTTATAAATGTCATTAGGTTCACTTAGTTTATTGTACAGTTTAATTATTCTGAAAGGCAGGAAGAGACAAAGAGAGCGCTCTCCTATCTTCTAATTCATTTCCTAAGTGCCCACAGTAGCTGAGCTGGGCCAGGTCCAAGCTGGGATCCAGGAAGCTAATCTGGTCTCTTATTTGGGTACAGGGATCCAACTACTTGAGCCATCACCTGTTGCCTCCCAAGGTACGCAATATCAGGAAGCTGGAGTCAGGGGTGTATGTAGTACTCAGCCCCAGGCACTCTGCTATAGGATGCTGGTGTCCCAAGAATGTCTTAACTATTGCACCAAATGCTTGCCCCTGTGATATAGTTTAACTATGATATTTCTTTGCTGATTTTTCTTTTGGTCTGGATGATCTTTCTACTGATGGAAACGGTGTTTATGTCCCTCACTATTGTTGTGTTTGGGCTTATCTCTCCCTTTATATCTGATGTTTGCTTTATGAAATTTGGCACTGTAGCCTTGCAAAAACACTTAAAGTCATCTTTTTGATGAATTGATCCTTTGATCATTATATAATGACTTTCTTTGTCTCTTTACAGTTTTTGTCTTAAAGTCATATTGTCTGATGAGTACAGTTATTCCTGCTCATTTCTGGTTCCATTTGCAGGGGATATCTTTTTCCATCCTTTCACTTTCAGCCGGTGTCTTTCTTTATTGGGGATTTAAGTTTCTTGTAGGCAGTATATCACTGAACTTTTTTTGTATTTTTTTTTAAGATTTTATCTATTTATTTGAGAGACAGTTACAGTCAGAGAGAGGGAGAGACAAAGAGAAAGATCTTCCATCTGTTGGTTCACTCTCCAAATGGCTGCAATGACCAGAGCTCGGCCGATATGAAGCCAGATGCCTGGAGCTTCTTTCGGGTCCAAGTGCTTGGGCCATCTTCTAATTTTCCAGGCCCTACCAGAGAGCTGGATCGGAAGAGAAGCATCTGGGACACAAACTAGTGCCCCTGTGGGATGCTGGTGCTGAAGGCAGAGGCGTAGCCTACTGTGCCACAGTACTGGCCCTTGGACTTTTTTTTTTTAACCCATTCAGCCATGTGTATCTTTTATTTAGAGAAGTTCATTTAAATTTATTTTTTGGTAAGTTATGAATTAGTCCTTTTTTAAAAATTTCTTTTTATTTTGAATATTCTTTGTTTTTTTTTTCTAGTATTTTTAAACTTTTATACAGTTTTTATGGTGATAATTATCTTTCTTTTGCTTTTCTCTGTAGCACTTCCTTAAGCATTTTTTGTAAGGCAATCTGGTGGTGATGAAGTCTGTTTTTCTCATCTTAGTAAATATTTCTTGTTCATTTGTGAAAGAGCTTTTCCAAGTATAGTGTTCTTAATTGACAGTTTTTTTTTTTTCTTCAGAACTTGTAATATATCACTTTCCCTCTTGGCTTGTAAGGTTTCTTTTGAGGAATCTGCTGTTGGTCTCGTGGGAACTCCCTTAAGTGTGACTTGAAGCTGTTCTCTTGCAGATTGTAGAATTCTCTCTCCATAGTATATATATTTTTTCTTTTCTTTTCTTTTTTTTTTTTTTTTTGACAGGCAGAGTAGACAGTGAGAGAGACAGAGAGAAAGGTCTTCCTTTGCCGTTGGTTCACCCTCCAATGGCCACCGTGGCCGGCGCACTGTGCTGATCCAATGGCAGGAGCCAGGTACTTATCCTGGTCTCCCATGGGGTGCAGGGCCCAAGCACTTGGGCCATCCTCCACTGCCTTCCCGGGCCACAGCAGAGAGCTGGCCTGGAAGAGGGGCAACTGGGACAGAATCCGGCGCCCCGACCGGGACTAGAACCCGGTGTGCTGGCGCCGCTAGGTGGAGGATTAGCCTATTGAGCCGTGGTGTCTTTGATGAATCAAAGTTACTACCTTTAAATAATAGTAATAGTCTGATTTATTAGTGTTTTCCTCTGTGGTTATTTATTGGAATTCTGTAAAATATCTTTGCTTATCCCCGGGTCTTGAAGATATTCTGCTTATCTGTATTAACTTTTTTAAAAAATTAATATTTAAAAATTTTTTTGAAATTTATTTTTTAAGGAATACAAATTTCATAGGTACAACTTTAGGAATATTGTTACTCTTCTCACCATATCAGCCCTCCCACCCACACTTCCAACCCATCTCTTCCTTCTCTCCTTGCCAGTACCATTCTCCATTAAGATTGATTTTCAATTAACTTTGTACACAGAAGACCAACTCTATGTTAAGTAGATTTCAACAATTTGTGTGTGCACTTGTGCGTGCACACACACACACACAAACCTGGGAAACTGGTTTTACAATTAATTCTCAGTACAACTCATTGAGGACAAATGTCCTGCATGGGGAGTTAGTGCACAGTGACTCCTGTTGTTAATTTAACAATTAACACTCTTATGTATGACGTTAGTGACCACCCAAGGCTCTTGAAATGAGCTGTCTGGGCTATGGAAGCCTTTTGAGTCCACAAACTCCGTCAGTATTTGGACAAGGCCATAAGCAAAGTGGAAGTTCTGTCCTTCCTTTAGATAAAAGTACATCCTTCTTTGATGGCGACTTCTTTTCACTGGGATCTCTCTCACAGAGATCCTTCATGTAGAACATTTTTTGCCACAGTGTCTTGGCTTTCCATGCTTGAAATGCTCTCATGGGCTTTTCAGCCAGACCAGGAAGACTTAAGGCTGATTCTGAGGTCAGAGTGTTATTTAAAGCGATTGTCATTCTATGAGTCTGTTGTGTGGACTGCTTCCCATGTTGGACATCCTCTCCTTTTTAATTCTATTACCAGGCACTTGATCCTGCCTATATGTTCACTTTAACAGTTAATATGATCACTTCAACAATTAAGATGGCATTTTTACCACCAAGTTTAATGGGATTTGGAGTCCCTTGACAAATTTGTAACTGTATCCTTAGAAGTAAGTCTGTAGGAATGTATGCAGAACTATATATATTAATAGGTAAAAACATCCTCCTCCCTCCCTTATTCCCACTCTTATGTTTTACTGATATCTATTTTCACTTGACTTTATATACGTAAGATTAACTCTATGTTAAATAAAGAGTTCAAATAGGATGCAGAAAAAAAAATCCAAAGCCAGGAGCCAGGTGCTTCCTCCTGGTCTCCCATGCGGGTGCAGGGGCCAAGCACTTGGGCCATCCTCCGCTGCCTACTGGGCCACAGCAGAGAGCTGGACTGGAAGAGGAGTAACTGGGACTAGGACCTGGCAGCCATATGGATGGTGGCACTGCAGGCGGAAGATTAACCAAGTGAGCCACGGTGCTGCCCCCCCCAGGGTTTTTATAGTCCCCAGGCAAACAAGTATTAGGTTGTCTGCATTCCTTCTTTCCCCTGGCCCTGCTGGACCAAGGATGGCCCACCTTATTGATTGCCCCCACCTGGTCCTGGCAGACCAAGGACTGCCCGGTGTCAGGTTTCAGCACAGAGAAGCATCCTGGGCCTAGCCACTTCCTTTGTCTTGTGAGAAGCCTGTCATGGCGTGGCTCTGGCCTCTCACAGTGTGGGATGCAGACGCCGCAAGCAGAGAACTAACTTACTGTGCCACAGCACAGGCCCCCATTTGTTTTCAATTGAAAAGTTGATAGAAAACTGTCTAGCTTGTACTTTCTGGAAATAGCATTCTTCCATGTCAATTCTAAATTATCTTCATACCTCAAAAGGCTCATGGAAAATCAAACTAAAAGATAAATTTATTTTGGTGCAAACAATTCTTGAAATCTGTGCTTGCAAGGGTTCTTCAGAATCTTCATGGAAATTGCACAGATTTCATACATACTACTTTACTAATTTTTGATGTAGGAGTTTATACAAGAAATAGAAACTTCCGGCTGTATAAGTCATCAAAACTAGGAAAGCATGTGGCTTTGGAGATTGCTGAAGATAACAAATTCTTTCCTAAACAATCAAAAACGATTCCTGAAGAAAACCAGTATTTCCTCTCTTCTTTGGTATGCAATGTCAGGTATGTAGGCAAAAATTAAACTGTTGTATACTCCTGATTGATTATTCAGTCATGAATGCTATTGCATATTGCTAAAAAGTGAATTGTGTAAATTCATCCTATCTCAAGAAAATGACTCTCCATTCTTAAAATACTCTTTTCTGAGATTTTTAGCCACTTAGTTTCCTCTCTGTATCTTTTTTTTTTTTTTTTTGACAGAGTGGACAGTGAGAGAGACAGAGAGAAAGGTCTTCCTTTGCCGTTGGCTCACCCTCCAATGGCCACCGTGGCCGAGGCATTATGACCGGCGCACCGCGCTGATCGATGGAAGGAGCCAGGTGCTTCTCCTGGTCTCCTATGGGGTGCAGGGTCCCAGTACTTGGGCCATCCTCCACTGCACTCCCTGGCCACCGCAGAGAGCTGGCCTGGAAGAGGGGCAACCGGGACAGAATCCGGCACCCCAACCGGGACTAGAACCCGGTGTGCCGGCGCCGCAAGGCAGAGGATTAGCCTAGTGAGCCGTGGCGCCGGCTCCTCTTTGCATCTTTTAAATGATTATATCACGTATTTTTCAGTTTTTCTAAAATGAATATCACTTTTATAAAGAATGAAAACAACTACCTGAGCTGGACCGGAAGAGAATCAGCTGAGACGTGAACCTGGCCCATGTGGGATGCTGGTGCTGCAGGTGGAGGCTTAGCCTGCCACGCCACAGCGCTGGCCCCACTTCCTTTATTTTTTAAAGTGGACATAATACCACCTATTTTCAGAATTTTTAGTAGAATTAAATATGTTAAAACCGTTCACATAAAATACTTAAAACAGTGCCCAGCACATGTTAGCATCTCAGGAGATGTCAGTTGGCACTAGTGGTGGATCTGAGAGTCTAGGAGTTGTATCAAAATTGTGTATCTCCTGCTGTGTTCCAATATCGATCCTACAGACAATGGAGGGCTCTTCCGTCGAATAGGATTACCTCAGGGCCCACGCTGTGGTACAGCTGGTAAAGTTGCTGACTACAGTGCTGGCATCCCATATGGGTGCCAGTTCAAGTCCCAGCTGCTCCACTTCAGATCCAGCTCCCTGTTCATGTGCCTGGGAAAGCAGGGAATGATGGCCCAAGTCCTTGGGCCCTGCACCCACATGGAAGACCTGGATGAAGCTCCTGTCTCCTGGCTTCAGCCGGGTCCACCCCTGGCTGTTGTGGCTCCTTGGGGAATACACCAACAGATGGAAGACCACTCTCTGTATCTCTCCCTTTCTCTATAATTCTCACTTTCAAAGAAATAGATTTTTTTTCTGGTGCTGTGGTACAGCGGGTTAAAGCCCTGGCCTGAAGCGCCGGCATCCCATATGGACGCCGGTTCTAGTCCCTGCTGCTCCTCTTCTGATCCAGCTCTCTGCTGTGGCCCACGATAGCCGTGAAGATGGCCCAAGTCCTTGGGCCCCTGCACCCATGTGGGAGACCCAGAAGAAGCTCCTGGCTCCTGGCTTTGGATCAGTGCAGCTCCAGCCATTGCGGCCACCTGAGGAGTGAACCAGTAGATGGAAGACCTCTCTCTCTCTGTCTCTACCTGTCTTTCAAATAAATAAAAATAAATCTTTAAAAAAATGTAGGATTACAGGAGCCGGAGCTGTGGCATAGCGGGTAAAGCTGCCACCTGCAGTGCTGGCATCCCATATGGGCACCGGTTCAAATCTCGGCTGCTCCACTTCCAATCCAGCTGTCTGCCATGGCCTGGGAAAGCAGCAGAAGATGGCCCAAGTGCTTGGGCACCTGCACCCGTTGGTAGACCTGGAAGAAACTTCTGGCTCCTGGCTTCTTATCAGCTCAGCTCCAGCCGTTGCAGCCAATTGGGAAGTGAACCAGCAGATGGAAGACCTCTTTCTCTGTCTCTCTGCCTCTCCTCCTCTCCCTGTGTAATTGACTTTCAAATAAATAAATAAATCTTTTTTAAAAAAATAAAAATTATCTTACTTTTCTTTTGTGTGTCTAAGTATATACCAGATATTTTTATTTCAAGGAGCCAAGGCTAAATTTTTTGATTACAAATGTGCCTTTTCTTTGAGTAAATTTTAATCAGTTTTTCCCTTTAATCTTTTTTTCTTCATATTTTGCTCTTATTCACGGTTTTTTCTTTTTTATTCACGGGTTTATAACAAATTTCAAAGGCTCCATGTGTTTGGGGAATAGTACGGTAGTTCATTCCCCAAATGCCCACAACATGCAGGGTTGGGCCAGGCTGAAGTTGGGAGCCAGGAACTCAGTCTGGGTTTCTCATGTGGGTGGCAGGGACCTAAATAGTTGAACCATCACTGTTGCCTCCCAGGTGCAGGTTAGCAGGAAGCTGGAATCAGAAGCAGGGCTGAGATTCAACCCAGGCTCCTGGATTTGTGATGCAAATGTCGTAAGTGGCATCTTAACTCTCAGGCCAGACTTCCCCCTGAGAAAACTGCTGAACAGTGATCATCCTACTCTGTTAAACTGACAAATTTTTTATTTTTTTAACTAACAAATCATATTTTTTTTTAGATGAATAGAATTGGTGTTTTTGTGGAGAAATGTGGCTTAGTTACAGATCTATTTGGAATTTAGTTTTCTTTCTATATATCCCTGCTTGTTTAATTCTAATATAATTTTTAATTATTTTCTTCAGATTCTCAGATACTTTACGAATTCTAACATGTGACACACCTCAGAATAAAAGAAAGCGAATGAAGCACTTTAATAGTACCAGCCCTTCAGGTAATTTTAAAAGTAATTTTCTATCAGAATTTAATGATTAAAAACTCACTTTGCCTTAAAAGGTCATACAACGTAAGTATTCATCTCTGCTGATTACTGGAGATTACTTTGAGGTTGCTATTCAAAGTGAAAAATGGTTTTAAAGATTATTATTAAAGTATTTACTAGTTTTCATTGTATGGAATTTTTCAAAACAGTATAAGGTGATTAGATTTTTTGATAAACACATGAAAATAAAGTAAAAATTCTCTTTACGCTTTTGTCCGCAGTCCAAGAGGGGGACCCTGCAGTAGTTTGCTACTTGGTCCTGCAGAGCTCCCCCTGTATTTTCAGTACAGGGAGATCTTCCTCATGCTTGTAGTGACTGCACAGTGTTTGTAGAGCGGCCCTATCAGGATTTACCCATGCTCGTCCTGAAGAAGTGCGGATTTTTCTCTTAAGGTTCCTTACATAAACCCTCCAGTAAATATTTTTATTAATATGTTTCAGTATATTGCTTTATTATAAGTAGGGAAAAACAAAAATAATTAAAGGTACAACAAAATTGGATTGGTGACATACCAATATTCTGTAGCCATTAAATTTAAATTTATAAAGCCTATATAATATGTAAAATACCCATTTATGATAAGATACAAAAGGCACTAAAATTTCATATGGTATGACCACAAGTTAGTGTAACTTTTTTGGTAGATTTAACAGTTTATTTTGGTTTTTGTCATTGAAAACAACCCATTCAACCATGTGCCACCTGCTTGGTGCAGTAGGAGTCAGGTCGTTGCTTGAAACTCTGATAGCCCACGTTGGAATGCCGGGTTTGGGTTCCTGCTACTCCACTCCCGATCCTGCTTCCTGCCAGTAAGCGTCCTCAGAGGCAGCCAGTAACGGCTCCAGTACTTGAGTCCCAGCTGGGAAACCCAGGTGAGTTCTGGGCTCCTGCCTTCAGCCGGGCTCAGACCTGAGGCATCCGGGGAGTGAACCAGGGAATAGAGGATCTCTCTGTCTGTCTCAGTGCCTTTCAAACAAAGTGGAAATAAATAAAAATCCTTAAGAGTGGTATGCAAAAAGTCTGCAAAATAATCTGTACTTTAAACATGTTTAAATGGTTATCTGAATTCTGGCTTGTTCAGTAGCTTTGTTATTACGTCACAGCAGCCAATGATCGTTTGCTTCAGTTGGAATATGCCTCCTAAATCCAGCTTCATTGCAGATTCCAGCTTCCCTGTAACTTGTGTCATTTGCCCTAGAAAACTTTTCTTTAGGGTTAAAATGGCTGTGTGAAGGGCATCTTCAAGTTTTCTTGAAAAGAAAATATCTTGAAAAGATATAATGGCAGAGCCGGCGCTGTGGCTCAGCTGGTTAATGCCCTGGCCAGGAGCACAGGCATCCTATATGGGTGCCGGTTCGAGTCCCGGTTGCTCCTTTTCTGATCCAGCTCTCTGCTATGGCCTGGGAAAGCAGTAGAAGATGGCCCAGGTCCTTGGGTCCCTGCACCCTTGTTGGAGACTCGAAGGAAGCTCCTGGCTCCTGGCTTCGGATTGGCCCAGCTCCAGCCGTTGTGGCCAACTGGGGGAGTGAACCAGTGGATGGAAGACCTCTCTCTCTCTGCCTCTCCTCTCTGTGTAATTCTGACTTTCAAATAAACAAACAAATCTTTAAAAAAAAAAAAAAAAAAAAAAAAGGCCGGTGCCACGGCTCACTAAGCTAATCCTCCGCCTGCGGCGCCAGTACCCCAGGTTCTAGTCCCGGTTGGGGCACCAGGTTCTGTCCGGGTTGCTCCTCTTCCAATCCAGCTCTCTGCTGTGGCCTGGGAGTGCAGTGGAGGATGGCCCAGGTGCTTGGGCCCTGCACCCACAAGGGAGACCAGGAGGAAGCACCCCGCTCCGGCTTCAGATCAGTGCAGCGCGCTGGCCGTAGCAGCCATTAGGGGGTGAACCAACGGAAGAAAGACCTTTCTCTCTGTTTCTCTGTCTCTCACTAACTCTGCCTGTCTCAAAAAAAAAAAAAAAATGTAATGGAAGTCTGAAAGTTTTCCCATGCGCTTGGTTCTTTCCCATTGTTGTGGCTTTCCAGGCAAAGTAAGCTCCAGATGGTTCTGACTAAAATAAATATGGCTGCCTTTCATTCCAACCAAAATTAAGAAACTCCAGACAGACAGTACCTGACTGTGACTAAGTCTTGCATCCCAGAGCTCCTGTACCATTTGAGCTGTGGGAGTGGTTTCTTGGAAGACAAGAACATCTCCTCTTGCTAATGCCACAGCATTTGCAGCTTTTTAGAATTTTATCAATTTTTATTTATTTGAAAGATTTTCCATCCATTGGTTCACTCCCCAAATGCTTGCGGCAGTTTCGGGTGGGCAGGCTGAAGTGAGAAGCCTGGAACTCCATCTGGGTCTCCCACATGGTTGGTAGGGACTCTGATTCCTTGACCATCATCTGCTGCTCTCTGGTCTGAGCATTAGCAGGACGCTGGAATCAGGACTGTGGCGAGGACTTGAATGCAAGCGTTGTATGGGAGGTGAGCATCCCAGGCAGCACTTAACTGGTGCACCAAATGCCCATATGGTTTGCACCTCTAGTTCGCACTGAAGGAGCTCCTGCACCTACTGCAGCCAGAGCACATTCAGTGTGGACAAGTTGACCTGCCAGGCCGAAGGTGGCCAGTGAAGAGCTGCAGCCTGCTCCTCACATCCCTACACGTGGGAACTGCCTGGGTGACATTTTCTTACACATTTGTTTCCTCTGGTTGTTTAACATGTATTTCTTGACATTGATCTGGAACTCACTTCTCTCATTTTTACATTAATATATTTTCTTTATTTTTTTAAAGATTTATTTGAAAGGCAGAGTTAGAGAGGCAAAAACAGGGCGAGGGCCTTCAATTAGAGAGAGAGAGAGAGAATGAGAGAGAATGAGTCTTTAATCTGCTGGTTCATTGCCCAGATGTCGCAATGGCTGGAGCTGTGCCGATCGAAGCCAGGAGCTTCTTCCAGTCTCTCACAAGGGTATAGGGGCCCAATGATTTGGACCATCCTTCTACTGCTTTTCTAAGCCATAGCAGAGAGCTGGATCAGAAGTGGAGCAGCCAGGACTTGAACCAGTGCCCATATAGGAAGCTGGCACTGCAGGCTGCGGCTTTACCACTATGCCACAGTGCCAGCCCCCACATTAATATATTTTCTAAAATCTCTCCACTTATTTTCATAAGGGAAATATAGACTTCATTTTAAGAAAACTATTTGTCTTCAAAACTTAAATAGGGGGGTCATTGCTGTGGCATAGTGGGTAAAGCTGCCACCTATAGAGCTGGCATCCCTTATGGGTGCCGGCTCGAATCTTGGCTGCTCCAGTTCCGATCCAGCTCTCTGCTATGGCCTAGGAAAGCAGTGGAAGATGGCTCCAGTCCTTGGACCTCTGAACCCACGTGGGAGATCAAGAAGCTCCTGGCTCCTGGCTTTAGATCGGCCCAGCTCGTCATTGTGGCCACTTGGGGAGTGAACAAGTGGACGGAAGACCCCTCTGTGTCTCTGCCTCTCTGTAACTCTGCCTTTCAAGTAAAATACATCTTACAAAAAAAATAAAAAAACCTTAAATAGAATTTTATTTAATTTTGTTTATTTAAAAGGCAGAGCAGCAGAGAGGTGGGTGGTGGGTGGGATGAGGGAGAGACAAAATGATCTTGTTTTCATTGGTTCACCCGCACAAATGTCAAGTCTGGGGCAGGCTAAAGCCAGGGGCTAGGACATCCTGGTGTCCCAAATAGGTGCTTAGGCCATATTCTGCATAGGCACGTTAGCAGGAAGCTGGATTGGAGGCAAAGCAGCCCGGACTCACATCAGCACTCTGATACAGGATTCCAGTGTTGACAGTAGCAGCTTAGCCCACTGCACTACAACATTAACCCCTCCATGAAGTTTTAAATGCATCATTCTACATTACAATAGAGTTTTAGGTAGAAATATAATTGAACTGTTAGTGCCCCCTAAAGACCACAGGGAACACACCCATAGCAAGGAAGTTGAGTCAGTTAGTCCTGGAAACAGTGGGAGGCTGCTTTGTAGGAAGGCTGGGCTTGTTCCGAGTTGGGTGTTGTCAGGGACAGTTCTGGGTAGCTCTGTAGCCCTTATCTAGAATGCAGGCGGGCTAGAGGGAAACTGAAGCTATGGTGGTACGGCCACAGCAGTTGGCCAGAGTAGGGGGCCAGTTGGTGATTTTTGTGGTTTGCAAAATGCTCATGTTCTGACTGTTCAGACATGATTACAGAGTGCTCTCGTTTTAGTCGTGAGTCCTCATGACCACAGAGTGGCCTTATCAATGTTATCTACTTCCCTGTAGGATAAAAGAACCTATGAGCTAACTGCAAATTGCCAAACCACCCCCCCGCCCAAAAAAACACCCACCCAAACTGGAAGGGTTGCAAAACCCGTAACTGTTCTAAACAGCAACTTAAAATTTAAGTTCTCAACTTTCAGATGTTACAATTTTTAAATAATTCTTCTCTGTTGCAGTAGGAACCATCGAAGGTTTTCAGTGTTCACCCTACCCTGAAGTCGATCAGTTTGTTCTTTCCTTGGTGACTAAAAATGACATTAAAGGAGGTACAACTCATCTTATTTTTTATTAACTGTTATATGATAGAGTCATGATATCTTTAGAAACATTCTTTATTTTAGGAATTAGGCGTTGGAGCTACTTTTTCCCAGAACAGTTGTTGGTTTATGATATTTTCAAATATCGCTGGTGTGAGAACATTGGAAGAGCCCACAAGAGTAATAACATCATGTAAGTAATCTTGTTTATTAATGCTGAGATGTATTCTGAATGTTTATAACTTTTTTTTAAAGATTGTTTTTAAATTTATTTGAGAGGCAGAGTTAGAGAGATGGAGAGTCAGAGGTCTTCCATCCACTGGTTCACTCCCCAAAAGGCTGCAATGGCAGGAACAGAGGTGATGAGGAGCCTGGAGCCAGAAGCTTCTTCTGAGTCTCGTACGTAGAAGCAGGGGTCCACTGCTTTCCCAGGCCATAAGCAGGGAGCTGGATCGGAAGAGAAGTAGCCAGGACACAACTGGTGCCCATTTGGGATGCTGATGCTGCAGGTGGAAGCTTAGCCTACTAAGCCACAGCACTGGCCCCATGTTTACAACTTTGAAATAAAGCTGACAATATAAAAATGTAACAAGTTAAACTAATTAGATTATTACATTTGTTGGGGTTTATAATATTCAGAGATCTTATTACATTGCTTCTAACATACGGCAGCTTTATTTGTCCTTTGATAAAATGACATAGTCTATAATCTTGAAGACTGAAGTAAATTAAGGACTAAAAAGCAAGCAGCAGGCAGGGAGTGGATGTGATGAAAAGGGTGTTCTAGATACTTGTGGAAGTGATTGAAACTGGGCCGATTACGGCAAGACGACAACTCCTCAGTGCTACAGAGCTGGAGGTTAAGGCTGTGTTAACTGAATATAGATAAATCACACATTACTGAGCTATTGGATGCTTGTTAGAAATGCCAGGCCCTGTTTTAGGTAATTTTTTAAAATGCTCCTGGCAAAACAAGAGGAAGTAAAAAGATGAAGTAAAACTAGAAATATAATTTAAAATAATAAAGGGATATAGACAGAAGGGGAATAAAACAGAAATCTAGTTACAACATGGGAAATGTTATTTCATATTTAATGTCAAAGCTGATACTCTTACATAGCACATGTGCTAGAAGGGGGAGATGATCCAAGTGTGTGTTGGAAAATGTGTGGCATGATTCAGTGCTATGGTTGATATTCTTAAATTAAAAACAATCTTGAAAAGCTCTATTCTTGGGCCACTGTTGTGGCCTCGCACAGTAAGCTGCAGCTTGCAGTGCTGCTGTTCCATGCCAGAGCACCAGTTCAAGTCCTGGCTGCTCTCCTGTCCGTCTAAAGCGCCTGGGAAAGCAGCAGATGGCCCAAGAGCTTGGGTCTGTCACCCGTGAGGGAGATCTGGGTGGAGTTCCAGGCTCCTGGCTTTGGCAGTTTGTAGCCACATTGGGAAAGAGCCAGTGTGGAGAGAAACCTCTGTTGCTTCCATGTGTGTTTCCCTCCCTCCCTCCCTCCCCTTAAAAATAAATAAATCTTAAAAGAGAATTATATGCTCAATACACCAAGCTGTCACCAAAAAAGATCCCCACAGTCCTATAACCCAGTGAAAACTACAGTTAGCACTGATGCATCTTTCTAGTCTTCTGTGCGTGGACATTTACAAAAAAAAATAAGATTATATCCAATTATTTTTAGCTGTGAAATATTACATGTAATAGTATATATATGTGTAAGTAATATGCGCCTCTTAAAGACCAATGCTCAAATTCCATTTTGTGTAATTTGATGGACACAGGGAGAGAGCTGTTCTATCTTTCAGGGAGATCTTCTGTCAGCGTGTGTGTTTTTCTCCTGAAGTCCATTTTGTGTGATATTTTAGGCAACTGGTTTTGTTTGTTGTGTATCTTCTTTCGTTTTTACTTTTTAGTTGAAGATTTAGTCATGTTTCTTTTAGACAGCATTGAGTTGGATTTAATTTTCTATACAGCTTAGGTATTAATACTTTTCTTTTTTTAAACAAAGGATTCTGGTTGATCTGAAAAATGAAGTTTGGTATCAAAAATGTCATGATCCTATATGTAAAGCAGAAAACTTCAAAACTGACTGTGAGTTATTAATTTTTACATTTACCATAAAGTAAAAGTTAATGTTTACATAAAAATAGTTTTACTATCTTTCTGATTCAGGTTTGCCATTACCTGCTGAAGTGTGTCTTTTGTTTCTTTTCAAAGAGGTAAGTGCAGTTTTGTATCATTGTCATTACTAAGTCTTGGTATTATAGTATAAATGAACCAGGAGCACTGTCCACTAAGCTTTTTTTTTTTTGACAGGCAGAGTTAGGGAGAGAGAGAGAAAGGTCTTTCTTCTGTTGGTTCACCCCCCCAAATGGCTGCCATGGCCAGAACACTGTGCCGTGCCAAAGCCAGGTGCTTCCTCCCAGTCTCCCATGCGGGTGCAGGGGCTCAAGCACCTGGGCCATCCTCCACTGCCTTCCCAGGCCACAGCAGAGAGCTGGAAGAGGAGCAGCCAGGACTAGAACCCAGGGTGCCGGCGCCACAGGCGGAGGATTAGCCTAGTGAGCCGTGGCACCCGCCTCCACTAAGCTTTTTAAGCACAATGTTTGTAACACATTGTTTTCACTTGAAGATCCATCTTGATGATTTTCCTACCTCAGTATATATTTAATAACACATACTTCATTCTTTACTGCATAAGATTTAGTACACTTTAACCAGTCCTAGACATTAAAGAGGTTTCTGGTTGTATAAACCAAAATACCCTTCTTTCTTTCTGGCACAGTGCTTGCAGCAGACATATCAGAGTGCCCAGTTCTTGTCTGCCTCCTCTGCTTCCTGCAGCCCACATGGGAGACCTGGATTGCATTCCAGGTTCTTGGCCTAGCCCTGGCTGTTACGGTTATTTGGGGGGAGTGAACTAGTGGATGTGGGATCTTTGTGACTCTGCCTTTCAAATAAAAAAATTGCATATACCCTTTGCTGCCATTTTTTTCCCCCAAAGATTTATTTGAAAGTCAGAGTTACACAGAGAGAGGTCTTCCATCTGCTGGTTCACTCCCCAACTGGCTACAACAGCCAGAACTGCGCCAATAGGAAGCCAGGAGCTTCTTCTGGGTCTCCCACGAGGGTGCAGGGGCCCAAGCACTTGGGCCATCTTCCACTGCTTTCCCGGGCCACAGCAGAGAGCTGGATCTCAAACCGGTGTCCGTAGGGGATACTGGCACTGCAGGTAGCAGCTTCACCCACTATGCCAGCAGTTTTAATCGTGGTTTGACAATCTAGTAATACCACCAAAATTTCTTTCAAAGATCTTTATTTGCCCAAATAATTTAAAATCTTCCTCATAATATTACAACATTTTTATCTGGGCTCATATTTTTAAAACCAGTAAGTATACATAATACTCTGTGGGGCCTTTCCTTTTTAAGGTTTATTCTTCCATCCACTCCCCAAATGGCTGCAACAGCTGCTTCTGGGTCTCCCACGTGGTGCAGGGCCCAGCTGGGACTTGAACCAGTGCCCCTACAGGATGCTGGTGCCCCAGGCGGAGGCTCCACACCTAATTTAAGCATGTAGCTGAGGAATAAGGACATTGTTACTTGGCTATGGTACATGAAGTTAAGGAAATTTAACATCACTATTATCTCATGTAAGCCTTAGTGATTAGTCCTTGGCAGTTTGTCTTTAACAGGTACACAGGCCACTTGAACAGGTAAGTCTGTCCTTGCTGTAGCACCTGCTGGGGATGTTGAAACATCTGTGCCACAGAACTGCAGGCAGTTTCAAATGGGGAGTCTAAGGAGTATCTGAGCCAACTCCAGAAACAGTTAATATTCTCACTCCTATCGAACTGGTCTTAAGATCTTAATATGTGGTGATTTCATTATATATTCAGTCTATGTAGAATTACAACTAGATTTTTTTTTTAAAGGAAGAAGAATTTACAACAGATGAAACTAGGAACCATGAAACCACGAGCCCTCATAAACCATCCCCAGGTGCATCCTCTGACCCTGGCTGGGACAATGGCATGGATGATGCTTGCTTTTTAGAAGCCACTGAAGATGCTGAATTAGCAGAGGCTGCAGAGAGCAGTCTTCTGCGTCACAGTAGTGGAGTGGATGAGATTCCTGATGACCTCATTATGGAAGTATTACAAGAGTAGCCAACTGTGGACATTACATAAGCAGCTGTAATCTGCGAGATTTGTAACAAAAAATTATATTCAGTCTGTCAAATGTTACTTGGAAAATAATGTAAGTAAATCAATTTTATTGGAAATTAACTGTAGTATTTAGTCTATGTTCACATTGTCTTAATTTTACAGGTTAAAACATACATGTTTGGGGCTGATTCAGATAGGGTTTCAACATTTTTAAATTACTCAAGACATTATCCTAAAAGGATCATGGCCTCTAAAACTATTAATCAGTACTAAATCCTGGGGACTGGACCCTACTTGTTTTCAGAGGCCGCAGGGGAGTAAGTTGGCACATTTCAGTACGGCTGTCTCCTCAGTGCTGGTCAAGGAGATTCTCTAATTGGTGGTTGATATTTTGCAAATGATTTTCAGCTCCCAAAAAGGTTCTTGCTTTAAATAACAGAGCTGGAAGGCTGGATGAATCATACTGTTGAAAGAAAATAATTCAGATTAGCTAATATCAAAAACTCTTACAATCCTGTCTTTACATAGTTCAATCTGAAACCAATGGAAAAGATCTAACTTGTCAACTCCTCTTCCTTTCACTTTTACAATTGGTTTTAATTCATTTCCTTAGGATAGAATTCGTAGAACGTTGCAAAGGAGTGGCTCTGTACATCTGAGTGCCTGGGGCAGGTCAAGACTTGGTTTGAGCAAGTCTGTCTGATCTCATGTCTATTTTAAAACACACAACAAAAAACATTAGGCAGGTTTACTTTTACTGGAAGAACCAAAGGATGAGAACACCCAGCTTATAATAGCTCATAAGGGGAAAAAAAACTCTAAATCCACTCTAAGAAAACTTTAATCATGGAACTGATCCTTCCAATAAGACAAAATTACTATGCAAGTCGAACAAAATCAACTCATGAGTTTAAACTAGTAAGCCAACCCAAAATTGATTAAATTCCTCTTTAGTTTTCTGACTACTACCTAGAAAACAGTGGATTTTTTTCCTGGCATACAATTTACCATATGTTGAGAGAATTCAAGAGCCTAATTAAGACACTAAGCACCTGCTCTCAGGGAGTGGAGGGAGGAGAACTTGCTTGGTGCTACAGGTTTAGTTTAGGAAAAGAGGTGAGGCCGAGAACACAGCTGGGAGTGATATGGTCTAAAGGTACAGTCGCTGAATTTGTTTTAATGAAAGTGGTTGCTATTTTTCTAAATTTAATAACCAAGTCCACTTAAGCTTTAGACTAGTTAGGTACTTTGGGCTCAGGAAAACTGCATCAGTGTCAAAATTTAAAGCTGAATTTAGAAAACAAATCTGGTAACATTTTATGTAAAATTATACTAGGTGGACAACTTAAAGTGTATATTAAAAAGTCCAGAAATGGGGGCCACTGCTGTGGCCTAACAGCATCCCATATGAGCACCAGTTCATGTCCCGGCTGCTCCCTGCTGATGGCCTGGGAAAAGCAGTGGGAGACCCACGTGAAGGTCCTGGCCCAGCACTGGCTGTTGCAGCCGTCTGGGGGCGTGAACCACTAGAGGGAAGATGTCTCTCCTCTACCTGTGACTTTCAAATAAAAAATTTTGTAGTTACTTTTTTTATTAATCCAATAATATTGCTTTTTCTTGCCATTTATAGATAATGGCTTTTTAGATACATGTACCAAGAACATGAGCTAGACATAAAAAATGTGGTTGTGCAAAGCCTACTCTTCCCTTATTGAACTCAGTGAGCCCGGGTTTTCCTGTACTGCTGCAGCTCCCCTCCTGAGGCAGTCGAAAGTAAAAAAAACTCCAAGTTACCGTTTCCTTTGTGTCTGGTTCTTTCTCTTGAAGATCTGAGTACTCGTGATAGAGCTGTTTTAAATTAGATAGGAAATCTGCTGCCGTCCTCAGGGATGACTTTCTCTCCTTAAGTTCGTCGTATTTTGTTTGTAGCTGTATCAGCTGGGGCTCTAACCTAGCGCGAAAAGAAGTACACCGGGTGAAGGATGGAACACCAGGGTGGTGGCTGCTCCGTCTACCTTCAGCTCTGACAGCAGGAATGCATGAAAGGCTCCGGGTTTCAATTTGAAATGTAGGAGAAAGGCAGCTTTCAGCCTCGCAGATGAGCCGCTGGGGCCAGCTGCGTCAGCTCTCAGAGAGAACTTGGATCTTATAGACAAAGGGAATAGAAAAAGAGTTTTATTTTGTTACATAAAAAAATGCTAACTAAACTCTTGTCTACTATGATGTCACAACATAAGTCCTGTAAGCTGTCCTTTACAGTGGACAAGTGCAGCGTTTTGTTAGACTCACTACTGAGCTGGCAGAATTGGGGTCTGACAGCGAATCCTAGCTCCCCCACTTCTGTGGGGTTTGACTGTTGGTATGTTACCTCTCCGTGCCTAGTTTTCCCAACGTAAAGTTAAAACAATAATCTACCTCTCCAGTAGAAAAGGAACTAAAGAAGTGTGTTTTTAAAATATGTAATGAAGCCTTATCACCAGAGATAATAACCTCCCTCAGTGATGACAGGGATGATCAAAGGGTGAAATCAGGAAAGCGCCCCGCACCCAGGGGACTGCTAGATGTAGGCTGTCGTATTACCTTGGCTGTTCTTAGCTGTAGCCTGGGCCAGCACCTGTCTGTAGTCTAAATTTGGAAACCAAAGGACTAGACAACCAATTCTCCCTCTTCAACTCCTGCGACAGTACTTTGTGCTTCACTGTCTTGTCTACCGGCCTTTCTCAGCTGTCGTACACCTTCAGAGCAGACAGCCTCCCTGGTACTGCTTTACTATCACACTCCCAGCTCACGCAACAGGTACAGAAGAGCAGGAAGAAACACTTGCAGGCTGCTCTGGGCTCCAGTCTTTGCAACCAGACCCCGGCTGGCCAGTTCTGGGAATGTGGATTCACATGAGTGCCACCCACGGTGTTTGTGTTTCACCAACACAAACTGCCAACATTTATACAGCACTTAACCATGTGCCATCCCCATGAAGCACTTCTCACAACACCCAATGGTCTGTTAGATAGCATTACGCCTTTATACTAAAGAGGGAATGGAGTTATTAACAGGTTAAGTGACTTGGCTAAAGTTGCACGGGCAGTGAGGGGCCGAGCCTGGATTCAAAGCCAGGCAGTCTAACTGCATTAATTTATGCATGAATTTAATTGGGGTGCCACTCAGGCCACAGCTGAGAGAAGTCGGGACATCAGCGGCAAATCCTCCCTTGCTAATGGGGGCTACAGCGACGTAGCATAACCTGCCCTCACTGAGCATCCAAATTCAAAGATAACCTGGAGTTTTCGTATGGCACAGCAGCAAGTATTAACTTGGGTTCCTTGAGGTATGTTCTGTCACAGGACTGTTGCTATCTTACCGAAGCAGTTCATCCTGGACTTCAACCAAACGCTGCCTTTTCTTCTTGATATCTGCAATCACCTAAGTAAGAGTAATTTCTTTGTTAATTTTGTGATGTGTACTGCCAGGAAAAGAGGGAACCTTGGAATAGTGTGGGTGGGGGATCTACTTCAGGATGATCTGGAGAAGGTGAGGGGCCAGATCCTCAGTAGATCCCATGAGCTAGACAGATGTGATCTTGCAGGACAGTGTTGTGATCTGTTTTGTATTTTTTTTTTTTTTGACAGGCAGAGTGGACAGTGAGAGAGAGAGACAGAGAGAAAGGTCTTCCTTTGCTGTTGGTTCACCCTCCAATGGCCGCTGCAGCCGGCACACCGCACTGATCCGATGGTAGGAGCCAGGTGCTTCTCCTGGTCTCCCATGGGGTGCAGGGCCCAAGGGCTTGGGCCATCCTCCACTGCACTCCCTGGCCACAGCAGAGAGCTGGCCTGGAAGAGGGGCAACCGGGACAGAATCCAGCATGCCGGCGCCGCAAGGCGGAGGACCAGCCTAATGAGCCGTGGCGCCAGCCTCTGTTTTGTATTTTTAAAACTATTTCAATAAGTTTTCTTATCTCAGAGGTCTCATTAGTCACTACCTAATACTCTGCTGTTGGACATCCATAAACAATGTAGAAATGACCAAAATGAGATTACAGTTGAAAGAAAAAAAGATGTGTAATTGCCAGAAGACAAATGTATATTTCTCAAGGTCATTTCTGTTACCAATGCAGAGGAACAGTGACTTTGCACTCCTGGATTCGTGGAAGTTTGGTGGTGCAACCTCTGAGGTCATTCGGTCCATTCATTCACAAACAAGCAAAGGGGAATCCCGTGTTCACTGGCTTGTTTCCCACTGCTGCCTACTGAGGGGGCAGAGCCAGGACTACAGGTGAGGTCTTAGGACTCCTAACCTGGTGTTCTTCCCGGCTGCCCTTTTGCCTTAGACAGTGCTCTAAAAGGTTTTGCTTTTTGACACCCACAAAAGCAATAAATGTACATTACTCAACATGTACCCATATAAGGGACCATTTTGGACGTTGATAGCCATTTTTAGACCAACTGAGACATCTTTCAAAAAGATTTAATAGCACTTCCTTGAACATCAACCAAATAAGAGTCTAAAAAGATAAAAATTCTTACACAAAATTCTAAAGGCAGCAAACCCCAAAGTCAGGTCCTAACCACCTGTGTTAGTATCGTGTAGTCACATCACCCTAATTGCTGACGTCACTTACCTTCGCGTTCTTCCTTTTCAGGTTTTTCAACATCTGGGCTTCTTTAAGCTGTATGAAACGAAAGATAATTCCTGTGCATTTCCCAAGATTAATCATTTTGACATAGGTTACATTTAATTTAAAAATAGCATGTAAAATATGAGTAGTGCTAATGACTTTATTACCATATTGCCAGAAAATGCAAGCTTTTCTATGCTAACAGCATACTGCCTCAGGATAAGCTGAAAAACCTTAGGCCAAGAAATTTGTCAGTGAGCTTACCATTTTGATGAGTTCTTCTTTAATATTACAATGAAATTTATTGATGGCTTCTTTACAAATTTTAGATTCTATTCTTTCTCTGTAGAGGAGTTAAAAAAAGGGATCAAATTAGGTATCATGAAGGATTTTGAAATGTGTTTCTCCGGCTTAGCATATGTAATATACATGCACAACTTGGCATGTACCATTTAAAAAAATTTAAGATGTAATATTCAGCCTGTGGTACTTTCTCAGACAATCTAGGAAACATGTCTCAGCAAAGAAAATGACCAGAAGTGCCCTTCACCAACGGATGGGCAAGCCAGAGAGTGGTCGTGCCCACGCTCACACTGTTAAGCAACCCTGCGGTGAGAACCACATCTGATGGCTCACCCCAGTGACCCAGGGACCCTCTTCAAATCACCTTAGCTGGACTACCTCCTTCCTCTTAGAACCATTAACTTAACGACTTTGGGGTTTAACATGCTGCATGAGTTTAGAGGCAAATCATACTCAAACCAGAACACGTGAGCTCCTATATTCAATTTATTTAATTTCTTCTCCAATTTTTACTATTAGTCTCCTGCTTACTTTGGGTTTCCTTTGCTTCTGTACCTGGATTGCTAAGATGAGTTAGATGACTGATGCACTGCTTTCCTGGCATCCCATATTTTTCACTTTAGTTCAAACACATTTAGTTTTCTGTTAAGATTTCTTCTTTGACATACATGTTCTTTATAAGTATGTTGTGGCCGGCGCCGCAGCTCACTAGGCTAATCCTCAGCCTGCGGCGCCGGCACACCGGGTTCTAGTCCCGGTTCAGGGCGCTGGATTCTGTCCTGGTTGCCCCTCTTCCAGGCCAGCTCTCTGCTGTGGCCCGGGAGTGCAGTGGAGGATGGCCCAAGTGCTTGGGCCCTGCACCCCATGGGAGACCAGGAGAAGCACCTGGCTCCTGCCATCGGATCAGCACGCTGCGCCGGCCGCAGTGGCCATTGGAGGGTGAACCAACGGCAAAGGAAGACCTTTCTGTCTACTCTGTCAAAAAAAAAAAAAAAAAAAAAAAAAAAAAAAAAGTATGTTGTTTAATTGCCAAGTATTTAAAAATTTTTTTCCAGCTATCTGTCTGCAACCAGACACTGTAAGATTTCTATTATTTTACATTTCTTAGGGTTGTGTTTTTTATGGCCTAGATTGTGATCTGTCTTGACAAATATTCCTTGTGATCTTGAGAAGAATGTGTATTCTGTGTTGCTGAAGTAGCCTGCAGTCTATAGCTATCCATAATAGGTTGAACACCCCTCATCTAAAAACCCAGCATCCAAAACGCTCTGAAATCCAAAATGCTGAGTGCCAACATTACACTCAGTTTTGGATTCTTGGATTAAAGACACTCAACCAATTAAGTGTGCAGGTATTCCAAAATCTGAAAAGCTCAGAAATCAAACATTTTCAGTCCCAAACACTTCAGATAAAGGACACTCAGCTTGTACAGTGTTTCTTATCTCTGGCATTTGTTTTACTGTTTGAATTTAGAACTCTTGGGAGCAGGGGTTTGATGCAGTGGTGAAGCTATTGCTTGGGCGGCCCATAGCCCACATCAGCGTGCCTGGTTTGAGTTCCAGCTCTGCTTCGATTCTAGCTCCCTGCTGACTTGCACCCCTGGAGGCGGCAGGTGGTGGCTCAGTGTTGGGTCCCTGCCAGCCATGTGGGGGACCCGGACTGACTTCCTGGCTCCTGGATTTGGCCTGGCCCAGCCTCGGCTATTGTAGGCATTTGGGGAGTGAACCACAGTAGATGGAAGAAATCAGTATCTCTCTTCCACCCCTTCCCTCTCCCTTTCAAATAAAATGAAAAAAAAAATTAAACAATAATTTGTATCTCTCTGCTGTATCACTCATTTTCTCCAAAGGTACAAATGGTCATGAAGCACCTGAAAAGACACGCAACACTAACACGAGGGGAATGCAGACAGGTCTACATGGCACTCTACTCACTGGGATGACTACTGTAAACACCACCAGAACACAGGTGTTGGCAGGAATGCGGAGAAAGAGACACAAATAACTGGAAGGACATTCCATGCTTATTGACTAGAAAACTTAATACACAGATTCGCTGCACCTCCTATCAAAACTCCAGTGACATTTTTTGCAGCACTAGAAAAAATCCTAAAATTCATGTGACTATCAAAAGACTCCAGAAAGCCAAAACAATCTTAAGAAAGCTGCAGGCCTCATACTTTCTGATTTAGAAACATATTACAAAGCTACAGTAGTCAAAACAGGATGGCACTGGAATACAGACAGAAACACAGACCAATAAGACTGCATAGCAAATCCAGAAACAAACTTTCACGTACACTGGGGGCTTCTGATCATCAGTGTGGTGCCAGCACTACATAATGGGGAAGGCAGGCTCTTCAGCAAGGGGTGTTAGAAAATCTGCAGGTCCACCTGTAAAATAAGTGAAGCTGGCCCTTACCTTACACTATGCATACTTCAAAATGCACTCAGAATGCATTAAAGACTAAAACAGTAACATCCTAAGTGGAAAAAATAGGGATTGCATGTCACATCAACACACAGATAACAAAAGCAAGAACAGACAAATGGAGCTGCATCCGTTTAAAGCTTCTATTTGCCTTAAAAAGGAAATTCTGACAACATGGCCACCACGTGGATTAACCCTGAGGACAGACGCGTGAAATAAGCTAATTACAAAGGGACGCATATGAGGGGTCTTCAGAAGGTTTGTGGAAAATGGATTTTAGGGCAAAACTATGCATGGGTTTCAAAATTTTGTGCACCAAAATAACTATCTTTTAATTCCATTTTGTTTTTAAGTACCCTCAAATGTATGATCCCACTTATGAGTTACACAGAGTAGTCAAGTCTGCAGAACAAAGTAGAAGAGTGCTTGCTAGGGGCTGGTGAGAAGGGGATAGTTTAATGGACACAGGTTTGGGCTTGACCAGATGAACAGTGTCTAGAGCGGGGTCCACAACAGTGACAATCTACTTCACACTGCCGACCTGTGCACTTACAAATGCTTAAGATGGCAAGTTTTATGACGTCATGTTATCACAGGTACAAATTATACGTCCTATCTTGTGAAGAAGAATTTCTAATTTAATATAGATACCAAATTTTCAGATGTGAAAAAAATTTTTTTGGCCAGCACTATGACTCAATAGGCTAATCCTCCACCTGTGGCGCTGGCACACTGGGTTCTAGTCCCGGTCGGGGCACTGGATTCTGTCCCGGTTGCCCCTCTTCCAGGCCAGCTCTGTGCTGTGGCCAGGGATTGCAGTGGAGGATGGCCCAAGTCCTTGGGCCCTGCACCCCATGGGAGACCAGGAGAAGCACCTGGCTCCTACCATCGGATCAGCGCGGTGCGCCGGCCACAGCAGCCATTGGGGGATGAACCAACAGAAAAGGAAGACCTTTCTCTCTCTCTCTCTCTCTCACTGTCCACTCTGCCTGTCAAAAAAAAAATTTTTTTTTTAATAAGAAAAACGGGCCAGGCCTCTCTGCTGCGGTTCATTCTAATGATGATAAACTGATGGATTCTATCAGCCACAAGGTGACAGTCTACACAGGATGCTCAGACACAGCTCTTTCAAGTTTAGTGCCTTAAAAAACCTGGCCACTTCATGCAGACCTAGTTATGGAGTATCCTAAGAATGTGTGATGTCTGCATTTCATGACATACTTCCTTGCTTATACACACTGACATACTGCTTACAACGAGCGAGTCTGTTGACAAGCAAAAAAAAATTGTTCAGGCTTGTCACGTGTATTACAAATAGCAGACCCCCAAACAGGTGTTTATTTGGAAAGTGGGAAGTGTTCCACGTGGCTGAGAACCTAGAGGTTGCAAAAACACAAGATCAGTGATTTCACAGGAATTGTTTGATGCAACAAAAAACAATGTTGTTTTGTAATTTTAAAAGTCTGTGAAAAATGCAAGTGAAGTATTCTTTATCCAAACTGCCGGGGACCAGAAGCATTTTGTATTGCAATTGTTTTGGATTTTGGAGTATGTGCATATACATAATGACACTTCTTGGGGCTGGGACTCAAGTCTAAACATGAAAATTCATTTATATTTCATATACACCTGAAACACATGGCTTAAAGATAATTTTATGCGACATTTTAAGTATGTGTTCTGACTGCAGTCTGTCACATGAGGTCAGGTGTGGAATGTTCCACTGTGGCTTCATGTTGGTGCTCAGTTTCAGATTTTCAAGCATTTTAGGTCCTGGATTTTCCAATCTGTCCCTTTCCTAAGTCACTTCCCAAGAACTTAATATGCTAAGGGTAGGCATTTATTTATTATTTTCAAGACTGTTTTTATTTATTTGAGAGGTAGAGTTACAGGCAGTGAGAAGGAGAAAGAAACAGGTCTTCCTTCCCGTTGGTTCACTCCCCAATGGCCACAATGGCTGGAACTGCACTGATCTGAAGCCAGAAACCAGGAGCTTCTTCTGGGTCTCCCATGTGGGTGCAGGGACCCAAGGACCTGGGCCATCCTCCACTGCTTTCCCAGGCCACAGCAGAGAGCTGGACTGGAAGAGGGGCAACCAGGACTCGAACCAGTGCCCAAATGGGATGCCGGTGCTGCAGGCGGAAAATTAACCTACTGTGCCATGGCGCTGGCCCCAAGGGTAGGCATTTCTTTAGCCCAATGATTGAGACACCCACATCCCATATCAGAGCTCCTAGGTTGGATAACTGGCCCTCATTCCCGATTCCAGCTTCCTGCTAATTCAGACCCTGGGAAGCAGTGCTGGTGGCTCAGGTAACTTGGCTCCTGCCATCAGGTGGGAGACCTGGATTGAGTTCCTTCCTCCTGGCTTCGGCCCAGCCCAGGCCCAGCCCCAGCCATTGTAGGCATTTGCGGAGTGAACCAGCAGATGGATGCTCCCTCTATCCCTCAAACAAATAAATAAAAATTTAAAATATACTAAAAGGTAAATTAACAAGGCCAGTTTCCCTAAAATATCCCAAGTCTATAGTAAGTCTTTAGGTGATTTATGAATGAGAAAAGGATAACAAAAGCCAGTGTTGGTGCGTTAAGAGAACCAGTTTTAACAGCAAACTGGCTCTGGATTATAGAGCAGAGAAGAAAAAACCAGGCTCTCCTCACAGTGACACTGCTGAGTTCTAGTGTGACAGACCCGCCCCACGCCACATCAATGCGGGTGAACCCCAGAGGGGAACCGCCACAGAACCAGACAAGGCTGTGAACCCCAAGGGGAGGGATTCTGAAAGGGGAAAGGTGAGAGCTGAGGCTGTGGCTGGCTATTGAGGGCCGGCTCCTGTGTCTTCCCCACCGTCCCCGCACACACGGCCTCCCAGACACCTGTCACTGGCAGGGATTCGACCCTGTCTCCTGGTCCTCAGGACTAAAGGCAGCCCCGGGCCTGTGAGGCCTGGGGAATAGTGGGGAGACTGACCTTGGGCAGCTGTTTCCTCACCTTTCCCAGGGAGTGACCTACCCTCCTGGCACTGCTCTCTGCGGGGCCTGGGGTGACGGCCAAGCGACTGGGCTTCCCGCTCCCCGGCCCTGCCGCCTCCATCCCTGGCACTCCTGTCTCCTGACAAGCTCCCAGGCCAGAGAAGCAACGCCAGAGCAGCACAACTGCTCCCAGAGGAAAACCCCTAGGAGAGCTGATTCCATCAAATGGATTTTAGACAGTATTCCCAGGATGCTAACCAGGAACGACGCGAACTGAAGGCACAAAAAAGAACCAAGCAGAAATAGATATAAAAACCAAAACAGTGCAACAAACAACAAATGGGATAAATGGCTGCATGCATGCGTGCATCTAAGAAATACATTAGCAGACCTTCCCACTTCTAAGTCAGGAAAAACAAAGGATAGTCAGAAGCTGTCAGCCCACCGAGGCCCCCCCCCGATGAAACGGCACAGAGCGTTCACCTGGAGCCTCGTGGGCTGCTTGCTGCGGGGAAAGCCCCCGCACCTGCTGAGACAATATGCTGAGCCACGTGCCTTTCTGCACGCCCCCCAGACACCCTACCAGGGTCCGTGTGGTGCCTGCACCTCTCCAACAAGCCACTTGGAAAGGGACTGCCTGTTGCCCAAACGATGAAGCCTGGCTTCAGGCCCCCACCCTCCGGCCTGGGAAGGATTCACAGTTCTAGATGCCACCAAGAACTTTCGCGATCCCTGCAAGGAGGTCAGAACTATCAACAACAACAGGACCTGAAAGACATGGCTTCCCTCCTTCCGGACTTCCGGACGAGTGACGGGGGTCAGGACTGGTAGAGAAAGTAACCGCAGATGTGAGGGAAGCAGCAAGAGCAGAGACTTGCAAGCGGAGCCTGAAGACGCGACCCAACGGCTGCGCTCTCATGGCCAAACCTGGCAGACAGGAGCTGCCGCTCGGGCTGAACAGAGAAAGGGGCTTCTCCCGATGGCCCCCGCACCTGCTCAAGAGGCTGTGACGCGGCTGACGTGACAACAGGAGACTGAGACCGTGCATGGACATCGCTGGGAAAGCAGAGAGAATGTCAGGACCGATCAAAGTGCTGCCCACCAGCATCTCATGCCCCAGAGAGCGCTTTCAGGGAAAGAAGAGTCGACCAGTGCAGCAAACTCCGTTTTTGCCTTATTTGAAGAAATTGTCAAAGCCACTCAGCATCTACCACCCTGATCATTCAGCAGCTGTCAACCTCGGGGCCAGATCCCTCCACCAGCAAAAACAGCATGACTCACTGAGAGAGATCATTACCAGTTTTCAGCAATACAATGTTTTTAATTAAGTTATATATATATATATTTTAGACACAAAGCTATTATATGCCTAAAAGCCTACAGTATAGTATAAATGTAACTTCCAAATGTGCTGGGAAACCAAAAATTCGTGACTCTATTGTGGCATTTGCTTTACTGCAGTGGTCTGGAAGCAAACCTGCGATCTGTCTTAGGTACGCCTGTGATACGAATGTCACGTCTGGCAAATGCTAGCAAAAGAAAGCTAGTGATGCATATCAGTATTAGCTAAAATAGATATTAAGACAAAACAGCATTTCTAGCAATGGAGGTCACCATTACTTGATGATAAATGTCTCATTTATAAGGCAGAGCAATTTAAAGCATGATGTTCCTAATAAAATGGTCTCTAAATATATACAGCACAAATACCAGGAAAAACTGAGTAATTACTGGTTCCATCCAGATGCAATAATTAAACTCCCCAGATCTAGTATTCAGAGATTCCGCACGGATTACGTGCTAGGCCATAAAGAAAGCCTCAACATTTCAAGTCAGTATCACCAGACCATCAGGATCTTTGACGACGACAGTTAAGGTAGAGTTCATACAAAAATATAAATTAAAAAGCCACATATTTCGACATATAAAAACATATTGCTAGTGACTCACAGGATTAAGGAAAATCATAACAAAAATATCTAAGATGTAAGAATAATGAGAAGACATACAAAAGCCCACTAAGCAACAGTCGTACCTGAAGGGGAATCAGTCGTGTATGCACTAGAACATCAAGACTTACTTATGCTCCCGGATTGCTTTCTCACATGCAGACAAAACAATATCCAACTCCATGAGGTCACTCTTCTTTTTTCCTTCTAGACACCAAATATGCACGCTGTCAGAAATACCTAGAATATCAAGACAAGTCAACTTGAACATGCTGATTGTTCGTATTTGGCTCTAGAGACAGAGTTCTGAAAGCTTGAAACAAAAACAGTGCCTCCCATCGGGTAAAGGCAGCTCTGGCTGAAGAATCCTATGGGAGGCGCCATCCTCACTGCTTCCTGCCCACTGCTTCCCTCACAAACCCCGTCTGTATGCTCACTCTCTTCCTGCCGTCTCTTTGGTTCTCCCATTTCTGCTGAAGCAACCAAAAGCTCTGCTGCCCTTTATCTTGTGTGTAGCTGTCCAACACCACTCCCGATAAAGTCCTTGTCGGCAAGGACAGTATTTTGTGAACTTTAATCCCTCCGTTAACTGGCCACTTGCAGAATACATGATTACTCGGTGCATTGTTTTAAAATGTTACTGTAATATTCTGTAGTAGGATTCTGAAGACCTACAGTTCTACTTTGAGCTTTTATTTATTTTACTTTTATTTAATGAATATAAATTTCCAAAGTACAGCTTATGGATTACAATGGCTCCCCCCCATAACTTCCCTCCCACCTGCAACCCTCCCCTTTCCCGCTCCATCTCCCCTTCAGTTTACATCAAGATTCATTTTCAATTCTCTTTATATATAGAGTATCAGTTTAGCATATATTAAGTAAAGATTTCGACAGTTTGCACCCACATAGAAACACAAAGTGAAAAATACTGTTTGAGTACTGGGGCCCTGAGTTGTCATGTCCACACCTCCATGTAGGACAACTGTGTCCCTCTAATTTGCGTGGAGTTTCCTCTGCTGTTTTCTCCCTAACTCTTCCCTGAGATTGTAGTCTCTCACCTTTTTTTATTTTAAACTATCTTTCCCTAGACTAGACCAGGAAGCTCCCTCCCAATTCTGCCATCTTGAAACCTCCAAAAGGTACTATATATTTTTTTAAACAAAACACAGTATCTCAAGATCTTATTAGTCCAAATAAAATCTTCCTTAAGCTCTAAGGAACAGATTAACAAAAATTATGAAGAACCATTATATCCAATCTGTCTTTACTTATTTAACATTTTTATCTTGGCACCAGAATTATGAGTTATATTCTATACACAAGAACACTTGCCTGTGAAATATGGAGGTGCACAACCTTGAGATCACTGAGCAGCTAGAGAAAGAGAACATTAACATGGGAAGCAGCCAGTGGGCCCCCACCTGCACGCATCTCCCTGCCAACCTGCAGGTTACCACTATTCAGAAGTCTGTTTATCACTGTATCAGTCCTGATTTTATGCTACAGGCACATACATATTCCTAAACAAGAGTTCAGTTTACATTTTTGACTTTTTTATATTTATGCCAGCAAAAGTTTTAATTTTCTATTTCATTGCAAAAGTATATTACAATTTACCTATCAATTCTACCATGACTGACTGCTTTCAGGATTTTTTTTTTTTTTTAAACAGGCAGAGTGGACAGTGAGAAAGAGAGACAGAGAGAAAGCTCTTCCTTTGCCGTTGGTTTGCGCTGCGGCCGGAAACCGTGCCTATCTGAAGGCAGGAGCCAGGTGCCTCTCCTGGTCTCCCATGGGGTGCAGGGCCCAAGGACTTGGGCCATCCTCCACTGCCTTCCCGGGCAACAGCAGATAGCTGGCCTGGAAGAGGGGCAACCGGGACAGAATCCGGTGCCCCGACTGGGACTAGAACCCGGTGTGCCAGCGCCGCTAGGTGGAGGATTAGCCTACTGAGCCGTGGCGCCAGCACTGCTATCAGGATTTTAATAGCACAAAAAATAATGCTACGAACACTCATAAATACGTTTCACAAGGAATTTCTTTAGGAAATGTATCACAGGCACCAGCCAGGTCTCTGACTTTGTGTATTTTCAACATTACCGAAGTTGCCAAAATGGTTTTCAAAATTGTTACCATAGCTTTCTACCTGCAGTGGGTAAGGATTCCCACTGCCCATAACCTCATTCCCTGAAGAATTAACTATCTGCCAATGCAGCCTTGGGGCAGAGGACTTTGTCTTTTAATTAAACTTGTTGCTAAAAGGATTAAAGTTGTGGCAGAGCCTTCCCAAGGTCAGAAAAAGGAAAAGGGAGGCATCTGTCCTGGGAATGAAGTGTGGCTGCTACCTGCCTGCCTGTGAATGCTTCCGCTGCAGTCCCGACCTGCTTCTATGGACCACTTCAGGTCCTGCTTGCTAGTACACAGCAATGCTGTTAACCCTTGCAGACAGCTACAGCTCAGTATGTGCGTGGGAGGAAAAATGTATACACGCCCAGTACTGCATCAATTCCTGTGGCTGCCATGTAACATCACAATATCCAATCCAATGTAGGCATGGAACCAAGTAAGGGAGACAAAGAGGCTAAAGCCATATCTAAGGAAACAGCCCTCTTTGTTCTGGGCTTAGGCTTTTAGATAAGAAATCCCACCTGGGCCTTATGCTGGCATAAATAATAAAAAGACTACTTCCTACTAAAGGCCTTGGTGTCTTGTCTCTGTGCACGAATCCTGCTACTGTAGGTGCAGAAGGGTCTCATCATAACTGAAGCTGACATTTCTGTCACTCATAATGGACTGTCTTTAAACCTTTCACTGTTTCTTCTCCGGTAAAAATCCATAATGCCACCTGCCCATTCCTTCTACCGGGCTGGCAGAGTGTGCATCACCCCCATGTGCTACTGCTGTTTGAGTCTCACCCTGTGCCTTTCTTCATGGTCTCTGGATGAGCACAAGTCCTTGATTTTATCAGCTAAACTTACTCATTTCCTTCACAGCTAACCTTTTTGTGTCTTCTGTAAGAATTCAGAGTCATACACTCCTGTACTTTCTCTAAAAGTTGTCAGATCATACCTCCCACAAATGAAGTCTTCTCTCCACTTGAAACGACTGTCGAGTGGATGGGAGACAGAGGGCATCAGCTGGGCTTCCCGCACCGGGACATGGCCACAGCCCTTCCCCATCTCATCCTGCATTCAGCCCGTTTGCAGAGACGCACGGGGCACCTTCCCTTCTCTCCTTCCACGTCACTGTCGCAGGCTTAGAGTGGAGGGTTCCTTAAGTGGCTGTTAGGCTCACCCGGAAAATCGCCTGGAACTAGGCCTTAACTGCTTCTTGCTTTGTCTCCACAGGAATGTTTTTCTCTAGTGACTGTATTTCCCTGGTGGTTGTAGGATTATCCTGGTTGTGATCTTGAAGAGCTAGTTTTATCAGCCTTCTTTTCTACAGGTTTATATGCCACAGTCATGGATAGAGTGGAGATGTGTCTCCTTTGCATCTATTTTAAATTTATTTCCCATGAAGTTGCTCATTCTATTCTTAGTAAATTCTACACTGCAGGCTGGCGCCTCAGTTCACTAGGCTAATCCTCCACCTGCGGCACTGGTACTCTGGGTTCTAGTTCCAGTCAGGGCACCAGATTCTGTCCCGGTTGCCCCTCTTCCAGTCCAGCTCTCTGCTGTGGCCCGGGAGGGCAGAGGAGGATGGCCCAGATCCTTGGGCCCTGCACCCGCATGGGAGACCAGGAGGAAGCACCTGGCTCCTGGCTTCAGATTGGCACAGTGTGCCGGTCATAGGGGCCATTTGGGGGTGAACCAATGGAAGGAAGACCTTTCTCTAACTCTGCCTGTCCAAAAAAAAAAAAATCTACACTGTAGCTTCTAGTGGGTGTGTAAAATCATACAATCACTTTGGGCATACGGTTTTTAAAATTTGGTCACCCTAGGACTCAGCAGCTCTACTCTTTATATTTTCCCAAGAGAAACCAAAACACGTGTTAACAAGGAAATGTGTGAGAGAAGGTTCACGGCAGCTTTATTCATGAGGGCCAAAACCTGGAATCCAGTCAGCATCCATCAGGGAGTGCCGGCGGGGCTGTGGTGCAGCGGTGCAGCGCAATGCCACACACGACAGACATCACACACAACACCAAGGCGGACCCACAGCAGAGCACATGCTGTGGGAGTCCATCCATGCGAAATCCCACACCAGGCAAAGCTAATCTATGGTAGAAAACAAGAGCACCAAAGTCCCTGTCTCTGGGAATGTGAAGAGGGGACAGGCATCAAAGGGAATAGGGAAATTTCGGGAGGAATGGGAAGCATCGTTATGTTAATAGTGGTTTGAGTTACACAAGTGTTTGCATTTCCCAAAATTCAGCTATTATATACCCAAGATCTAGGCATTTCACTGTATGCAGATTTTACATTAACAGAAAAGAACTAGGAGGGCAGTGTTGTGGTACAGCAGGTTAAGTCTGCTGCATATAAGCACCAGGTAGAGTCCCTGATGTTCCAACTTCCTACCCAGCTCCCTGCTAATGTACCTGGGAAAGCCATGGAGGGTGGCCAAGTGCTTGGGTCCCTGCCACCCATGTGGGACACCAGGATGAATCTCGTAGCTCCTGGCTTCAGCCTGTCCCAGCACTGCCCATTGTAGCCATTTGGACACTGAACTAACAGATAGAGGATGTCTTTTTCTCTCTCAATCTATAACTCTGCCTCTCAAAGTCTTTTAAGATTTAGTTATTTATTTCAGAGGCAGAGTTACAGAGAGGGAGAAACAGAGAGATACAGAGAGAGAGAATCTTTTATCAGCTGGTTCACTCCCTGAATGGCTGCAATGGCTGAAGCTTGGCTGATCCAAAGCCAGGAGATTCATCCTGGTGTCTACATGGGTGGCAGGGGCCCAAGCGCTTGGACCATCTTCTACTGCTTTCCCAGGCCATAGCAGAGAGCTGGACTAGAAGAGCAGCAGCCAGGACACGAAGCAGTGCCCATATGGGATGCCGGTGCCATAGGTGGAGGCTTAACTTACTAAAAAGTGCTAGCCCCAAATAAATCTTTAAAAAAAGAAAAAAAATGGTAAACAAGCATAGAACTCTGGTTAATGATGTATACGTTGAAATAATTCAAAAGAAATGTACTAATGTCAAATTTATTTTGAAATGCATTAATGGACAAATTAACAACTCAAGTGTTAACTGTGAGATCCAGATAGTAGGTGAATATACACTGTAAAATTCAGTTTGTTGTATGTTGAAAATTTTCACGACAAAGCATTAAAAATAGTTACCTCAAAGTCACACATGCTTCATTTTTCAAAGTAGCAGTAACAATTTACTGTTTTAACCAATCAGCACTTTTTTCCATTACATCTTTGACTAAGTGACAAAGTATCATGCATATTCTGGGGCAGACATTTGGCAGTTGGTTTATTTGCTGAGAGACCCACACCCCATACTCAAGGGCCTGCGTTCCAGTCCCAAGTCGCAGTTCCGCCTTCCCACTGATGTGCACCCTGGGAGGCAGCAGGTCATGGCTCCGCTAGCTGGGTCCCTGGCACACACGTGGGAGACCTGGAACGAGTTCCTGACTTCAGTCTTGCCCAGCCCTAGCTGTTGTAAGCATTTGGGGCAAGGGAATCAGCAGAAGGGAGGTGGCTCTGCATAAGTAAATAAACTACAAAGAAATAAAACACCATCCTGTACCTGAATCTCCAGCTTCATTGCTTGTTTTTTTCCTTTTGCCACGAGACATAGTCTCCTTTTTCTGAGTTTCCTATAAAAATTATAAAGCACATATTTTTCTTTAAGAAGTATTCATTCTTAAAACATAAGCCTTAAGATGACTTATCAAACACAATCAGTATTTTAACTATAATTCCTTAGTTCTAAATTACTTATATCAATTATCTAAATTTGTTTAAGAAAACATTACCAAAAAATTAAATTTTCACAAGACTTTGAGTGGACTTTTAACAATCATTGCGAGGGAGAAAGTGGAACTTCCACTGTGTAAGATTACAACGTGCAGAATCAGGTCCCATTTCTGTTTCCAGCTACAAGGAAGTAACAGTTCTTAAAGCTCTTATAGGGGAAAAGCCTCCCTTCCACCCCTCTAGGTTCTTTGGTTGAACTACAAATTAAGTTGACACGTAAGACAGAAGAACAAGAGAGAAGCCTCACTGAACTGTTGCCATAACACAGTGGGCATTCCCACACAGGATCCCCACAAGAAACGAAGGGCCAGCTAACTGAAGCTGGTGCAGCGTCCTGAGCGCAGAAGGGGGTAGGGGATGCTGTGGGTGGTCGCCACGTAAGTTGTGGTAAGGGGAGGGGAGGAACTGTATGGTCAGTCCTGTAGATGAAAACCCTTCAGGTGGGGCCGGCACCTGCAGTGCCAGCATCCCATATGGGCGCTAGTTCGAGTCCTGGCTGCCCCCTTCTGATCCAGCTCTCTGCTATGGCCTGAGATAGCAGCAGCAGATGGCCCAAGTCTTTGGGCCCCTGCACCCGCGTGGGAGACCCAGAGGAGGCTCCTGGCTCCTGGCTTTGGATCGGCCCAGCTCCAGCCACTGTGGCCATCTGGGGAGTGAACCAGCAGATGGAAGACTCTCTCTCCCTCTCTACCTCTCTGTAACTCTTTCAAATAAATAAAATAAATGTTTAAAAAACAACAACAAAAAATCCTCAGGTAATAAAGGCACTCGACGGCACTGGGGCACACTGGAGAGGTGACTGGCTTGGTTTGAAGATGGATCCTGTGAGCCAGCTGCCTGACTAGGACCTGTGGGCTGATGCTGGGAGCGGAGAGCAAGCCCCTAGCTTACAACTACACAGGAAACAGGCACCTCAGTGCTGCAAGTGCAAGCACTGAATTCTACCAACAACTGAGTACCCTCGCTCTGAGTCTCTGATGAGATTTCAGCCTTCTGAGATCCTGAGCAGAGAATCCAGCTAAGGTGAGCGCGGACTCCTGACCTACAGAAATTGAGAGACCATAAATGTATGTTTGAAGCCACTAACGTTCACGGTAATCTGGTAGGCAGCTGTTGAAAACAAATAGAGAGGTTGAGTTCCACTGAGGTAGAGAAGCTGGGAAAACACCTTAGGCTTTCCACAAATTGAACCTCACAAAAGTTAAAAAAAAAAAAAAAAAGCTGATAAAATTCATGATGATCAGCCAATAATCAAGCTACCTGCCAGAATAAAAGTCAACACTATTCACAAGCCGATACAGAAATTGGAATCTCACAACCTACCATGTCCATTACACAACTGAAAACTACTAGACTGAAAATGTCACACGGTGGAGACCAGAGTTGTGACAAGTGGGGTAAGCCGCTGCCTGAACTCCAGCATCCCACATCAGAGTGCTGGTTCCAGTCCCAGCTGCTCCACTTCTGATCCATCCGTGCTATTGTGCCTGGGAAAGCAGTGGAAGTTGGCTCAAGTACTTGGCATTCCTGATCCTTGTGGGAGACCAGGGTGGAGTTCTTGGCTGTGACCAGGCCCAGCCCCAGTCACTGTGGTCATCTGAGGAGTGAACCAGCAGATGGAAGAATCCTGTCACTCTGCCTTTCATGGGAATAAATCTTAAAAAAAAAAAAAAAAAAAAAATCACACAGCAAAACATGACTCATAAAGACAGAAAAAGTATGTATTAGAAACCAGCCTGGGGGCTGGCACTGTGGCACAGTGGGTTGACACCCTGGCCTGAAGCACCAGCATCCCATATGTATGCTGCTTCTAGTCCCGGCTGCTCCTCTTCTGATCTACTCTGCTGTGGCCTGGTAAGTCAGTAGAAGATGGCCCAAGTGCTTGGGCCCTGCACCCGCGTGGGAGACCTGGAAGAGGCTCCTGGCTTTGGATCAGTGCAGCTCTGGCCGTTGCGGCCGACTGGAGAGTGAACCATCAGATGGAGGACCTCTCTCTCTCTCTCTGTGTAACTCTAACTTTCAAATAAATAAATAAATCTTTAAAAGAAACCAGCCTGAAGAAGGCCAAGGTGGATTTAGTAAACAAACACTTTAAAGGAGTTATCATAAATGTTACTTCACAAGTAAAAAAAAAAAATAGTCTTAACTAAATAGGAATCGCATAGAAATATAAATATATAAAAAAAGTAAATTCCAGAACCAAACATCTTACATCTAAAGAGAAAAAGAAGCTTATTGGATGGTACATTTTCTTCTAGTGGTTGCTGTAACATATTACTACAAACTTAGCAGCTTAAAAACTGAAATGTATCCTCTGACAGTTTTGAAGGCCAAGTGTGAATCCCTTCAGTGCCCCAAAGTCAGGGTCTGGGCAGGACAGCACGCCCTCTGGAGACGTATGGGAATACTCACTCCTCACTTCTTCCAGCTTCACCCATGGCTACTCCAATCCCTGCCCCCTTCACATCCACTGTTCTGTCTGATCTCCTCTGCCTCTCTTATAAGGATACCTCTGATGACATTTATGGCCACTCACAACAGAGGAGAACCTGGAGTTAAGATGTGGATAGATCCATAAGTGCCAATATCCGTTTGATAGGTATTCCAGAAAAAGAGAATAAAGAGAACAGTGCAGAGGACCTAATAAGAGAAATAGTTGAAGAAAACTTTCCAGAGCTGAAGAAAGATTCAAGTCTTGAGATTGTCAGTGCACACCGAATACCCAGTAAGATTGATGAAAACAGATTCACTCCTAGACACATCTTGGTGAAAATTTGCAATTCCAGTGATAAAGAGAAAATCATAAAGGTTTCCAGAGAAAGGAAAGAAATAACCTACAGAGGAACTAGAATCAGGTTGACTGCAGACTTATCATTGGGCACCCTGGATGCTAGGAGTAAGTGGGCCAATATCATCAAAGTTCTGCAGGAAAAAGGTTTTAAGCCGAGAATCTTATATCCAGCCAAATTAGCATTTGATTTTGAGGGTAAAACAAAGGTGTTTTTCGATATTGAAGAATTCAGGACATTTGTTTCTTGTGTATCCCCTTTGAAAGAATTACTGGAGAATGTGCTTAGTAATCTAGAATGACTCCCAAGACACACATGCCGTGTGCTTTCCTCCTGCCCACACACACCACATCATGTAAAGCACCAGTCTGTACTCAGAATGATGGACAGCCAGTGGCCTACTGGACCTGGGCGGGAAAGAAAGGTCAGGCGTTGTCTTTGTGTTGCTGTAGCCAAAGGATCCATTGAGTGGGCTTCATGACAGCCATCTGCCTGTACAGGGGGAGACTGCTGCTGGTGGGAGGGGAATCATCAATGGATGGGAGGGGGAGGGCAGGCTTGGGAAATGGTGACAGGAGACTCCTGTCACAGAGGGGTTTGAATAGATTTTTAATTTTCATAATGTGAATCTTCAACCTTTACATTAAAACTTAAAATATGCTTCATTTGCTGATTTTTGTAAGAGCGCCTTTTATCTTACTGTCTACAGTCTAATCACATTTACATTTTATTGTATAAGCCCATCCATGGCGAGATCAAATCTTTGCCAAGTGCTTTCTCTTTTTATGACCTACACTTAAAAAATGTTTTAAAATTTGAGGGGCTGGCACTGTGGTATAGTATGTTAAGCCTCTGCCTGTGGTGCTGGCATCCCACATGGGTGTCTGTTCAAGCCCTGGCTGCTCCACTTCTGATCCAGCTCCCTGCTAATGGCCTGGGAAAGCAGCAGAAGATGGTCTAAGTGCTTGGGCCCCTGCCACCCACATGGGAGATCCAGATAAAGCTGGCTCCTTGCCTAGCCGTAAGTGCCGAACGACTGGATAGAAGATCTGACTCTCCTCCTCTCTTTGTAACTCTTTCCAATAAATAAATAAATTTTAAGGAAAACAGAAAAAAAAAAAAAGATGTGGATATATATTTTGGGGGAAGGAGCACAATTCTGCCCATGACATATGGGCTTATTTGCAGATTATAAAGGGCAAAATAATGGCCAGTAAACTTGAAAATACCAAAAAGTTTATCTAATTTGCAGATCAGAGAGAAAAGAGATTCCAAAAAATATGATCAGAGTCTCAGAGACCTGAATACAAATACTCAATGACCTAAAATACATTGAAGTTCAAAAAGAAGACAGCGAGAATGGGGTAGAAAAACTACATTTGAAGAAATAATGGCTGATAATTTCCTGACTTACAGATCTGAGCATCTCAGCAAACCTCAAGCAAGATAAATAATATGATGATCTATCCAGGTATACCATGATTGAAATGTTCAAAACCGCCGGTGCCACGGCTCACTAGGCTAATCCTCTGCCTCCGGCGCCGGCACTCCGGGTTCTAGTCCCGGTTGGGGCACCAGTTCTGTCCTGGTTGCTCCTTTTCCAGTCTAGCTCTCTGCTGTGGCCCAGGAAGGCAGTGGAGGATGGCCCAAGTGCTTGGGCCCTGCACCTGCATGGGAGACCAGGAGGAAGCACCTGGCTCCTGGCTTCGGATTGGCACAGCGCGCCGGCCGTAGTGACCATTTTGGGGGTGAACCAACAGCAAAGGAAGACCTTTCTGTCTCTTTCTCTCTGTCTAACTCTGCCTGTCAAAAAAATTAAAAATTAAAAAAAAAAAAAGAAATGTTGACAGCAGCCAGAGGATTCAGACATTGTAAATACACATGAGAACCACCAACAAACTCCTTGACTTCTCATCAAATTCAGCTGAGAACCAGCTGGAATCAGGAGACAACAGAATGACATCTTCAAAAAGCTGGAGGAAAACTGTCAACTCCTAATTCTACATCAAGTGACATATTCTTTAAAAATAGAGGTGAAATAAAGATACTTTCAGATAAAATCTAACAGGCTGTCACCACCAGACCAGAAATAAGAGGAATGCTAGGAATGCTCCATAGGCTGAAGGGAAAAGATGAAACTCAGATCTGTAGGAAGGTGATAAGAGAACTGGAAAGGAGAAGTGAGAGGGCAAAAGTAAAAAGATGACACATTTTTTCTTCTTATCATTTCCTTAAAAACACTGCCTCAATCAAGAATGACAGTATTTGGGCTGGCACTGTGGCATAGGGGACTAAGCCCCCGCCTGTGTCACTGCATCCCACATGGGCACCAGTTCAAGTCCCGGCTGCTCCTCTTCTGATCTGGGAAAGCCGTGGAAGATGGCCCAAGTGCTTGGGTGCCTACACCCACATGGGAGACCCAGAGCTCCTAGCTCCTCATCAGCTCAACTCTGGCTGTTGTGGCCATTTGGAGAGTGAACAAGTAGATGGAAGATTTTTCTGTCTCTGTAAATCTGAAACTCTGCTTCTCACTCAAATAAATAAATCTTTAAAAAAATGAATATTGTGAGGTCAGATTTACCATCTATAAGTAAAATATGACAAAAATAGTACAGAGGATGGGGGATGAATAAATGAAATTATACTGTTATGTAATTACATTATATAGTGGGAAGAAATTGTCAGCTATGAAGTAGGATATACAAGGATGACAAAGTAACACACTGATTCCAAATAGATTGCTAATTTAAGGATGTGTGTGTATGGGTACACACACACACACACACGTAATATTTTTTTAAGAACCTGCAAGAGAACCCCCATCTGCTGGTTCGCTTTCCAAAGGCCTGCAACAGCTGGGGCCTTTGGAAAGGACGGATCACTGGAGCCATCACCTGCTGCCTTCCAGGTACTGCACTGGCAGTAAGCTGGAGTCAGGAGATGGCAATCAAGCCCAGGTACTCCCAGGTGGCACATGGGCATCATAACTGCTAACCCAAGTGCCTACTTCCGAGGATGCATTTTTTTTTTTTTTAAGATTTACTTATTGGGGCTGGTGCCGTGGCTCACTTGGTTAATCCTCCGCCTGCGGCACTGGCATCCCATATGGGCGCCAGGTTCTAGTCCCAGTTACTCCTCTTCCAGTCCAGCTCTCTGCTGTGGCCCGGGAAGGCAGTGGAGGATGGCCCAAGTGCTTGGGCCCCTGCACCCACATGGGAGACCAGGAGGAAGCACCTGGCTCCCGGCTTTGGATCGGCATCGCTCCGGCCACAGGGGCCATTTGGGGAGTGAACCAACGGAAGGAAGACCTTTCTGTCTCTCTCTCACTGTCTAACTCTGTCAAATAAAGAAATTTTAAAAAAGATTTATGTATTTATTTATTTGAAAGGCAGAGTTACAGAAGTGCAGAGGGAGGGAGGGAAGGAAGGAATAGGGGAGAGGCAGGGAGAGAGGGAGAGGCAGGGAGAGAGGGAGAGAGGGAGAGAGGGAGAGGGGGAGAGGGCGAGAGGGCGAGAGGGCGAGAGGGCGAGAGGGCGAGAGGGAGAGAGGGAGAGAGGGAGAAAGAAGAGAGAGTCTTCCATCTGCTGGTTCACTTCTTAGATGGCCGCAATGAACAGAACTGCACCGATCTGGAGCCAGGAGCTTCTTCCAGATCTCCCATGTGGATGCAGCGGCCCAAGGACTTAAGCCTCCTTTACTGCTTTTCCAGGCCATAGCAGAGAGCCAGATGGGAAGTGGAGCAGCCCAGATTCAAACTGGCAGCTATATGGGATGCTGGCATGCAGGTGGCAGCTTTACCTGCTACACCACAGCGCCGGTCCTAAGGATGCACATTTTTAATCTAGAAGTGACTGCTAACAAAAAAAAAAAAAAAAAAAAAAAAAAAAAAAGCATGGCTCATAAGCTAATAGAGAAAATAAAGCAGAATATTGAAGAATATTCAATTAATCAAAAATTAGCAATAGAAGGACAGAAAAACAAGAAATGGAAAATACTAAGATTGAGTTGAATATCTAAAATTATATAAAAATGGATTTTTAGAGAATTGGTGGGACAGGAGATACAAATGGAAAATAAACAGCAAAATAGTTGACTTAAACCAAACCATTTCAATAATTACATTACAAGCAAATGAACAAACAATCCAATCCAAAGGCAGAGGCCATCAAACCAGGATAAGGACTTGCTGCCTGAAGTCCTTTTTAAATTTAAAGACAAAAACAAATTGAAAATTAATGAATTAAAAAGTTTACCATGCAAAGTAAGCTTAAGAAGGCTCTTGTAGCTATATTAAGATCTCACAACATAGATTTTCAAGATTTCATAATAATACTAGAAGCCGTTCATCAGAAAGACACATACTTAAATAAACACACAATTAGAAACAGCTTTATATGGAGTGGAATGGTGGTTCCCAGAGGCTGGGGAGAGGCGGGAGTAGGGAAGTACTCATTCAAGGGTACAAAGCAGGGCCCGTATAATGCATCCCACAAGGGTACCAGTTCGAGTCCTGGCTGCTCCACTTCTGATCCAGCTCCCTGCTGATGTGCCTGGGAAAGCAGCAGAAGATATCCTTACTACTTGGACCCCTGCACCCATGTGGGTGACCTGGATGAAGCTCCTGGCTCCAGGCTTTGGCCTGATCCAACCCTAGCTGTTGTGGCCATTTGAGGAGTGAATCAGTAGATGGAAGATCCCCCTGTCTCCCTATTTCTCCCTTTCTCTAACTCTGCCTTTCAAATAAATAAATAAATAAATAAATATTTTTTAAAAAAAGGTACAAAGCTTCAGAAAGACAAGAGAAATAAGTGTTTGAGATCTATCACACAGCCTAATGACTGCAGCAAATAACAATGTATATCTCAAAAATAGCTATGAGAAATTTCAAATGTTTCAGTACAAGAAAGGGTAAGTGTACAGGTGGATGGATATATTACCTTGAGCTAATCATTCACAATATATATATATCAAAACATCACATGTATCCCATAAATAATTTAAAATAATATATAATGATAAAAAGCTTTAGGGGAAAACAAAGCTTCAAGTTCATAACACAAAACTTCAAAGAACTAAAGAAAATTCATCACGTTATGGTGTTAAAAAAAATCTATGTATCTGTCAGATCAAGTAGACTATGACGCCCCTCATCAAAAAACAAAATGAAAAAACCCTCCAAACAACCAAAGCAGGAAGGACCCACAGCATCTTAACTTCACCATCAGCCAACTCGACGTCAGCTGACTTTCAGAACACCATGCCTGACAACTGCAAATTCAAGTCACAGGGATGTTCACCGAGACAGACCTAGTAAGTAAGAGGCAGAACATGCATAGCGCAGGGGCCTATGTCGTGACACAGCAGGCAAAGCTGCCACCTACAATGCTGCCATCCCACATGGGTGCCAGTTCCTGTCCCAGCTGTTCTACTTCCGATCCAACTCCCTGTTGATGGCCTGGGAAAAGCAGTGGAAGATGGCCCAAGTTCTTGGGCCCCTGCCACCCACATGGGAGAAATGGATGAAACTGCTAACCCCAGTTTCAGCCTGGCCTAGCCATGGCAGTTGCAGCCAATCTGGGGAGTGAACCAGTGGATGGAAGGATGGAAGACCTCTCTCTCTCTCTCTTTCTGGGGAGTGACCCAGTGGATGGAAGATCACCCCCGCCCCCATTCTGCTTGTCTCTCTGTAACTCTCTGAAATAAATGAAAAAGAAATAAGAAAATATATTGATATTTCCTCGTACATGCAGAAGGAAATTCTGGAAGAATATGTAAGAAACTAATTACCTATGTGTACATTTAGTGAGTGGGAAGGTGGAGAGTGGAAAATGGGGTAGCAGGAACATTTTACTATTCTGTAACATTTTTCCAAACATGACATGAATTATTTATTCAAAATGTTAAACCAAGTGAGTACAGTGACATATTAACAACTTGACCAAAATATGTCAAGGATCTTAGAACAAATTCTGAGGAATTTTATCAGAATTTTTTTAAAGGAAATGATCAGGGGTGCACACCAAGATTTAGCTACAAAAGGCTTCATGAAGGCACTTAAAAACTGTCTAAGTACAGTTATTCATTAATAAGAGTAATTAAACTGTGGCATATCCGTGGACAGAATGTTTTGCATGTTTTAAAAAATATTTCTTTATTTGAAAGAGTTACAGACAGAGGTAGGGAGAGAGAGAGGTCTTCCACCCACCAGTTCACTCCCCAGATGGCTGCAAGGGCCAGAGCTGAGCCAGGAGCTTCCTCCCATGTCAGTGCAGGGGCCAACAGCTGGGCCATCTTCTGCTGCTTTCCCAGGCACAACAGCAGGGAGCTGGCTCGGAAGTGGCGCAGCCGGGACCTGAGCTGGCGTCCGTATGGGATGCCCGGGCTGCAGACTGGGGCTTTGACCTGCTGTGCCACATTGGCGGCATGTTTTGTGTCTGTTAGAAAGGCACTGTGGGGTACTTCATGACCAGTGCGGGAGCCCACCGAGGGTGAGAAATGCCCAGCCGTAGGGCTGAGGATCCCCGAGGCTAGTTTGGGGCTGCAGAAGCGGAGGGGAGTTTGATGTTCTCTTCTAGATTTCCTAAAACATGTTTATCAACAGAAGAATGTAAAATTCATCGTTTGAAAGAACAGAAGGAAGTAAAGAAAATACACCATTTTCCAGTAAACCTTTTCTATCCCACGGGGCGGTCTCACCACGGCCGGGGTCCCTCTGTCCGCAGGTGCACCGCTGCCACGGCCGCCTCCCGCCTCGGGCCTCTCTGACCGCGGCCGTCTCTCGGGAAGCCCCGACGGCGCCCCGGCCGGAACAGCGTCACACCGTCGCGCACCGATTCTCTCTGGTGACTGAACTTTTCTTCGTATCTCACTTTCTCCCGAGCTGTCAGAGCCATCGCTAAGGGGCTTACATCTTCTTCCAGGCTGCGAGAAGCAAACAGCGTCACGGGTCTGGAAAACACGACCGCTCACCCTCCTGACGGCAATGGTGCCACGCTGCGGCGCGAGCTTCTATAGCCCAGGGAGATGGCAGCTGAGCAGTGGACAGAACAGGAAATCTACAAGCCAGAGCTCCACGTCAACACTCCCCACCATCCCCTCTGCCGCTGAGGCCCCAGCCCCAACACGGCGCGCCACCGCTCTGAAAACTGGCAGAGGCGTCTGCACCGTGCCTTAACGAAAAGCACTTCAGGTTTTAAAAACTCACTTTTAGCCCAAAAACGTCCTCTGGAACATAGCGCTTTATGAAAACTGCCGCCACAGAACACTCTCCACAGTCAACTGGAGTGTGAAATGCCTGTCGGAGTCTGAAGAACAGGCGCACGTACCTTTGTGGCTCTCAGTTTTACAGACGTGCTTTCACTTGCTTCATTTGCAGAAGTGCTCAAGCTGTAGGAAAGAACAAGCCATCAGTATCTTGCACACATTCGCACATGGTTCTACGAGTGCTCCCCCGACACGAGCACCGCTCAGTTTACTCTGGGGCTAGCCAGTTTGTCACGGGCAGGCCGGTCGCCTTCCTAGTTTCATTGGCCGCCTCCCAGACCCAGCCACATTGGTTTGTCCCAGGCGGGCAGAAGGCAGCGCTCCAGGGCTGCTGCAGTTTGGTCATGTCCGAGAACTGCGCCTTCCTCCAGGTTACCAGGGCCGTCCTCTGTACCAAAAGCTAATCCACTAGACTCAACTCTGGTGATCCAACAGGGAATCTCCTCTTTCGCCCTAAAAGTAACCCTGACTTCTGATGGAAGGTGAGAATTTTCATCTTTTCATTCAATACAATCCATCAAACACGTAACATCAACCACAAATGCACTCACTTTAAAACTGAGGCCTCAGGTGGGCGTTTAGGCTAATGATGACTATGCCCAAATTCCACACCTGAGGACCTGGGTTTCATACCTGGTTTCTGAGAAATGCTGTTGGCCTCTCTGTAGTGGGTGCGTCCCTGCTGCCCCAACTTCCTTTTCTGTTTACCTGCATTACTTACCCAAATGATGTCTCTTGTTGGGACTTGACATGACACCAAAACCAAGGTTACCGAGAACAGTCTCTGGTTAAATGCAAAGAACGCTCGTGCTCAGGCCTCGCCTCACGTGCTTCTCAGCTGCATTTGACCCTCCTTACTTAATTTCTCTCCCTCCCTCCTCTCTCCCATTTCCCTCCCCCCACCTCACTCACACACACACAATTCTGTGAATAAACACTGCCCTGGTTCTCCTCTCTCTTTTCCAGCCACTTTCTCCCTCTCTCCTCTACAACTTCCTTCTCTACTCAGGCAGTAGATGCCATGGCCTCTTATGGGTTAGTCCCAGGCCCTTGCCTCCTCTCAGGTTAGCTTCATACCATCCGCGTGCAAAGAACGTCTAACTTAAGCTCAGCCCTGTGCTCTGAGTTCCAGACTCAAATACACAGGGTCTCTGACATCTCCATGTCAAACTGATGATCTGCCCACACAACTCCATGTCCCAGCAGCCCGTATCTTAGTCAATGGCACCATCATCAATCCATTCAAGCAGGCAAGGAATTCAGGAGTTACCACCGGTAGCAACTCGTCCCGTGCTGCGAAGTCAGCACATCACTAAGTCTTGCTCATTTGCCTCCTGCTTCTCAAGTCCATCCACTTCTCTCCACCTCTGCCGTGATGACCTGAGTCTACAGCATCCAAACTGGGCTCCCTATGCCATTCTTGTCTCTCTCAAATCCACTTGCCAGACAGCAGCGAGGCTGGTAATTTTTAAATGTAGATCCTACCATGTCATCCCCTACTTAAAACCCTCCAACTGCTCTTAGGATAAGGATAAAACTCTCTTTACCAAGTTTACGAGAGAGAATTAGGATGGCTGCACATTGTAAAAAATATATTCCCAAAATGGCTCGGATAAGACACTTGTCTTTCCTTCTTGGCCAAACTCCAGAATAATTTAGGGCTGGTGTAGTAGTCCCGTTATCAGGAGACCCAGGTGCCTTCTATCCATTGCTCTCTCAGTACACCGCCTCACGGCCCAACATGGTTGCTCGGTCTTCACCACCACATCCCATTCTAACTAGGAGGAAGAAGGATGGAAAACAGAAGAGCACAATCCTCCCCACAAAGATACTTTCAGAAGTGAGACTCCATTTTAGCTAGAATCTAATCACACACACACATCTCAGCTGCAACAGCACGGAGACAGTATGTTTAGAATTCTGACAGCCATGTGTCCAGCTAAAACCATTCTATTACTAGAAGGGGGAAAAATATTCCTATTACTACAGCAGAAGGAAACAAACGAGACCACTACAGGCAGGTATTCTGGGTCATTCAGGTGTCAATTATGTTAATTACAAAAATTATTATAGGTAATGCCAATTATAGAGAAATTAGTTTTTAATGTTCACATTCTCAAAATAAATGTCAAAACTTGGGTTTTATTAGCTTCTAACTTGAAGAACTTCCCAGAAATCTCAGAGCGTGAACCAACAATAGCTTGACGTAACCCTACCTTTCTTTCGTTGCTTTTCCTGGAGGAGTTGAAGGGACAGATGACCCACAGTGTTGGGAGAGTTCTTCTTCATCAGCATATATAGCAGTGCTGTGTAGGGGAGGATCTGTATAAGACCAAAAATGTACAACTTCAGTGGTCTATGTGGGCAGTGTCAATTCCCTGATACTGGAGTACTTCAGTGGTCTATGTGGGCAGTGTCCATTCCCTGATACTGGAGTACTACACCATCTTTGTTTAAATGGTTAACAAAACCAAAATCAGTCCTACAGGCCACTCCCAAATGCTTTTCCATATCACTCCCCTTCCTCTCTTTCACTCTGGGTTGCTAGAGCCTTTGAATGGCATAGAAAGTCATCTTGAATGAAGAAGATGACCAAAGAACTGATCCTGGTAGAAAGGCATAGAAAGGAGATGCTTGGAGGAGGGAGGATGCTCTGGCTACCCAGGAAAGGGGAGTACAGGAGATCTCGGTGCACTAGGCTGGGCTTATGGTGGTAATGAACTTGGCGGGGCAGTGAGGTGGCCAGAAGTGCTGCAGGGGGAGGGGGTCCTGGTAAGACTCAAACTACTATTTCTTCAGGCTCAAATTTTAGCACACCAGGTGCAAATGCAAGCAAAATTTTCCAGATATACAGGTGCTTAAATAATGAACTGTCAATTGCACAAGTTATTTTTTTGCGGGGAGGATTAAAATGTTTATTTTGGAGCAAAAAAAATATCTATGCATAAGCAGAATATTCAGAAAGCTCACAGAAAAAATTATATAAAATATGTACATGGGCCAGCACTGTTGCGCAGTGGGTTAATGTCCTGGCCTGACACGCAGGCATCCCTTATGGGCACCAGTTCAAGACCCGGCTGCTCCACTTTTGATCCAGCTCTCTGCTATGGCCTGGGAAAGCACTGGAAGATGGCCCAAGTCCTTGGGCACCTGCACCTGTGTGAGAGACCCAGAAGAAGCTCCTGGCTCCTGGCTTCGTATTAGTGCAGCTCTGTCCATCACAGCCATCTGAGGAGTGAACCACCACATGGAAGACCTCTCTCTGTGCCTCTCCTCTGTGTAACCCTGACTTTCAAATAAATAAAATCTTTAAAAAACTTATGTACATATTTCAATTTTTTGTACCAAGTTAATCTTTTGTTTCCCACTACCTTCTGAAGATATGTATGTATGTGTGCATATATGTAGACAGACAGACATAGCATGGGGCAAGACAAACTGACCATCTTCCCCACCCCTCCCCCAATCCCTTGAGATAGTCTCCATTCTTCAATATGTGTTTATTCTGGTCTGTGCTGGGCCACACACGGAAAGGGAACCTTGTCCGACTTGCATCCTCACTGAGGAGGGCAACATTCCTCCACGCCCCCACCTCACGCCCACTCCAGGGTCTGCTCAGGAAGTGCTGCAAGGCTGGGGTGCAGTCAGGCACCAAGGCCCTGCCTGTGGTCCTCAAACACGGGGTGTGACTAAGAGGGAGCTGGAAGCCCAGGTAGCAAGGCTCTGCCGGCCAGAGGAGAGTGGTAGGTGAGGGGAGGGACGAGCCCAATACAACACGTGCCTTTCCCCGCCCCCTCCAGTTTTGCTGCTTCCAGCAGGCATGCAAAGCCCAGGCGGAAAACCAGGAACCCGAGGAGGGGAAAGAGGAGAGATGGAGGCAGAAGAGAACGAGGCTGGGGGCTCAGGTCAGGCAGGTCAGGCCAGCGCTGGGGCCCCAGGAGCGGGACGGGAATCGTGACTGGCACCTCTCTGCTACCTGACAGATGAGGGTGAGAAGGGCAGCGGCAGTGAAGACGCATGCTCGGGCAGCGAGAGTGAACAGGAGAGGGGTGACAGGGACGAGGCGAGTGACAAGAGTGGCAGTGGCGAGCAGGAGAGCCCAGGCCTCCTGGGACAAGCAGATGATCTGGCTGCGATGCCGATCTAGAGGACGATGCCAACTCTGACGAGCACGATGAGCCTGTGGTGCAGTGACAGTGACTCGGACAGCAGCAGAGACGCAGGTGCTTAGCGGAGTCACAGGCAGAGCGCCAGTCCCCGCCCCCGTGGCAGGGAGTACTTGGCCCAGGGGGACAGCAGTGAGCCTGCAGCCTCTGACTCCAAGGAAGCTGACAGTGCCTGAGCCCCAGGGCTGGCACAGGCACCGTTACTGATCAGCTGCACAAGAGTGAAACTAGCAATGGACTCTACTCTCTTCACCAGGAAAGGAGTTATTTACCCTGCTGCTGTGAATAACAACAAAACAACAGACAGATCCCAAATCTCCAAGTGGAACCATTCCAACTGAATGTTTACAACGTAATAAAACCCAATTGAAAAACAGGCAGAGTTTGAATAGACAGTTCTTCAAAAAGGATGTTCAACTGACCAATAGGAACATTAAGAAGATGCCTAATAACTACTAGTCATTTAGGAAATGCAAATGAAAACCACATTAAGCTATTATGTTGTATCTCTTAGTATAAAAAACAAAGTAAGTGTAGGTGAGGATGAGCAGCAGTTGGGACCCTGTGCACTGCTGGTGGGAATTTGAAATGCTGCAGTCACTGCACAAGACAGCACAGCATGTTCTGAATACAAACACAGCACTCCTGTATGAACCAGCCACTCCACTTCTGGCTATGTTCCTAAAGAAGTGAAAGCAGGTTCCAGAAGAGAGAAATTGCGCAACCTTGTAAATTACAGCATTATTCACAACAGTCAACAGGTGGAAGCAAACCAACATCCATCAACAGACGAATGGATAAATGTGGTACATACATAGGATGGAATATTATTCAGCTATAAAAAGGAAATGCTGACATATGTTACAGGAGGGATGAACCGTAAAGACATTACATTAAATAAACTGGCTACAAAAGGGCAAATATTCTATGATACCTCTTATAACAGGTGTTAAAGCAGTCCAATTCATAGAGAAAGAAAGTAGAATGGGAGTTAAAAAGGCCTGGACAAAGGGAAAATGGGGAATTGTTCAATTGGTACAGGGTTTCAGTTAGGATAGATGAGAAAATTCTGGAGATGGATTGTCATACAGTTATACAACATAAATGCTGATAGTGTTTTCAAGAGGGCAGAATAGGAAGGCAGCTTACTGCTCTAGTCTAGATGAAGATGGTTAAGAAAAATAAAGGTGAGAGGCTGCAACCTCAGGGCACAGTTAGGGAGAAAAAGGCAGAAGAAACCATTAGAGGGACACTGTGCATCTACGTGGAGGGTGTGGATGCACACAACTCAGGACCCCAGCGACCAAGAGCCTCAGCACCAGCTTTGGAGTGAGGAGACACTGGCAAGAAGGCTGTGGGAAGAGTCTGGTATGAGTCTGGCTTGGAGCCTGGAGGGGGGACAGTGAACCTGCCAACCTAGAGGGGAAAAAAAAGAGGGTTTCTGTTTCTCCCTGACCAGTCGGCACCAGTGTCCTGTCCTGCAACGAGCTGAGAGGGCAGGCAGCATTTTGGACACACATAACAGCTGCGCCCGCTGGTGTCCATGTGCCCAGCAACCAGCCAAGAGGAAACGCCCGAGTCTGGGTGGGATAACTGACAGGGGGCTGGGTGCCCGTGACTTGGGAGCCTCGTGTGCTATGACTGTGAAAACACTGGCTGCATCGGAGGGCGCAGGGTGTGGCTGGGTCTCTGGGCAGTCACTGTGGCGGCTCCACATGCTGGAGGTCCCTGATTCCCTGGTGAGGGTCACTGCTACAGGATCCATGTCCACCCCGAGGACTGCAGGGATACTTTGAGTTGTTCTCGTGGCAGCATGGATGAGAACTGTACCCACTGGGGCTATTGCCCAGGCGCTGGTCTCCTTTGAGAGGAAGGGAGCATGAGAATATACCAACATAGCTGAACAAACTTCCCCTCTGATAAAAAAAAAAAAAAATTTACCACACCTAACTTGGGTGTCACCTTGGACACATCCCTCACCCCAGAGCACTGAACAGACTTCCCTGACCACACCAAGCACACGCTCGGGTTATTACTGAAACAGCAGAGGCAAAGTTCAAAGATAAAAGCCATCACAGGGCCAAAAGAAACAAACAAACAAAAAAACCCAACAACTATCACCACAAATACCTAATAATAAATGCAGAAATTCAAGAAACAAGGATAAGGACAACATGACAGCCCCAAAAGAACACAACACTTCAATACCAGAATGTGAAGATGAAGAGACTGACAAAACACCAGAAATGGAATTAAACTAATCACAGGATTACCTAGAAGTAATCAGAAGCAAATTCATTAACTAAAGAAACCTGTACATGGCATGAATGAAACTTTTTCCCATGAAACTGAGATTTTACAGAGAAGTGAAAAGGAATTATTGGTAATGAAGGATTCAGTAGAACCAATAAAAGTACTGTGGATAGCCATAAGAACAGACTTGGTAAGGCAGAAGAGAGAATATCCAAGTTAGAAAACAAATCTTTGGAAATTTTATGGACAAAAAAAAAGGGGGGGGGAGAAATTGGAAAACTGAAAAACACCATTGGAATTTATGGGATACTAACAAATGACCCAACATACAGGTCTTAGGAGTTCCTGAAAGGGTGGAAAGACGGAATGGATTTGCAGGCCATTTTAGTGAAATAATTACATAAAGAAAGGGATGTCCAAAAAGGAAGCACTTAGAACTCCTAATAGACACGATCAGAAAAGATCTTCGCCACAAAACGTTGTAGTCAAACTCTCCACAGTAAAGCATAAAAGATTCTAAAATGTGCATGAGAGAAATGCCAGGTTATTTTCAGAGGATCTCCAATTAGACTCACAGCTGAATTCTCTTCAGAAATGAGATATATTCCAAGTCTTAAGAGAAAAAAACTGTCAACCTGGAATACTGGACTCTGCAAAGCTCTCATTTACAAATGAAGGTGAAATAAAGACCTTCCACAACAGAGATTGAGTTTGTCAGTACTCGTCCAGCCTTACAAAAGGTACTTAAGGATGCACTACACACAGAAACATGGTCATCACTATGAAAGAAGATGAGGGCGGACAATCTCCCAGTAAAAGTACAAAGGAAATCCAAAGTAAACAATAGGAATGTTTATGGGGAAATGGCAGGGCCAAGTCATTACTTATCAATAGTCAACTTGAATGTAAATGGCCTCAACTCTCTAGTAAAAAGGCACAGACTGGCTGAATGGATTAAAAAACAAAACCCATCTATCTGCTGCCTACAAGAAACACATCTCACCAACAAAGACACATGCAGACTGAAAGTCAAAGGATGAAAAAAAGATATTCCATGATATCAGAAACCAAAGAAAGAGCTGGTGTAGCCCAATATCAGACAAAATAGATGTTCACACAAAAACTGTTAAAAGAGACAAAGAAGGCACTATGTAATGATTAAGGGTTCAACTCAACAGGAAGATGAGACTATTATAAATGTTTATGCACCTAATTGCAGGTCACCCATTATTTCAAAGAAATGTTAATGGATCTAGAGAGAGACATAGACTCAAATACTGTAGTAGCGGGGACTTGAATATCCCACTTTCAGGGCAGCCCTGTGGCGCAGTGGGTTAACACCTGGTCTGAAGCGCTGGCATCCCATATGGGCACTAGTTCAAGACCTGGCTGCACCATTTCCAATCCAGCTCTCTGTTATGGCCTGGGAAAGCAGGAGAAGATTGTCCAAGTCTTTGGGCCCCTACTCCCGCGTGGGAGACCTGGAGTTGGCTCCTGGCTCCAGATCAATGCAGCTCCGGCCATTGCGGCCAATTGGGGAGTGGACTATCAGATGGAAGACCCCCCTCTCTCTTTCTTTCTCTCTCTGCCTCTCCTGTCTCTGTGTAACTCTTTTGAATAAATAAAGCTTTTTAAAAAATCCTACTTTCAGCAATGGACAGATCAAGCAAACAGAATATCTGCAAGCAAACAGTAGAGTTAACACTATAGACCAAATGGACCAAACAGATAACTACAGAACTTTTCAATGCAGAATGCACATTCTTCTCACCAGTGCATGGAACCTTCTCTAGGGTAGACCACATGCTAGGCCATAAAGCAAGTCAAAGCAAATAAAAAAATCAAAATCATATCATGCATCTTCTCTGACTACAATGGAATGAAGCTGGAAATCAGCAACTCAGGAATCTCTAGAACATATGCAACACATGGAGACTGAACAATATGCTCCTGAATGAACAGTGGGTCACTGAAGAAATCAGCAAAGAAATTTAAAAATTTCTTGAAACGAATAAAGATGAAAATACAACATAGCAAAACTTATGGGATATGGCAAAAGCAGTGTTAAGAGGAACGTATATAGCAACTGGTACCTATATCAAGAATTAGCTCTTTTATTTGGTATCTTTCTATCAATGCATCTCAATGATGTAGAAAAACAATAACAAACCAAACTCAAAAACAGTACAAGAAAAGAAATAATGAAAATTAGAGAACAAAAAAATTGAAACCCAAAAATTCAAAAGATCAGAGAAAAGAGGAAAAAAAAAAAAAGAGGAGACCTAAATCAATGAAATTGATATGAAAAAGGATATGGAATAGATACCACAGAAATAAAAACAATCATCAGAAACTACTACAAATAGCTGTATGCCAACAAAATGGGAAACCTACAGGAATGGATAGATTCTTGGACACATACAACTTACCTATATTGAGCCATGAAGACACAGAAAACCTAAACAATAACCAAAACAGAAACTGAATTAATAATAACTCTCCCAGCAAAGAAAAGCCCAGAACCCAATGGCATCACTGCTGAATTCTACCAGGCATTTAAAGAAGTACTAACTCCAATTCTTCTGAAGCTATTCAAAAACAATTAAAAGGGACGGAATCCTCCTAAATTCTTTCTATGAAGCCAGCATCACCTTAAATCCTAAACCTGGAAAAGATACAATAGAGAAAGAGAACTACAGGCCCATTTCTCTGATGAATATAGATGCAAAAATCCTCAACAAAATATTATCCAATCAAATCCAACATCAGAAAGATCATTCACCTAGACCAAGTGGGATGGTTCAACATTCACAAATCAATGTGATACAGCACATTAACAAATTGAAGAACCAAAACCATATGATTATCTCAATAGATACAGAGAAAGCATTTGACAAAGTTTAACAACCTTTCATGATGAAAACTCTAAGCAAATTGTATATAGAAGAAATATTCCTCAAGGCAATGTATGAAAATCCCAAGACCAGCTTCATAGTGAATGGGGGAAAGTTGGAAGCATTCCCACAGAGATCCAGGACCAGACAAGGATACCCACCCTCATTATTGCTATTCAATATCGCCCTGGAAGTTTTAGCCACAGTCATTAGGGAAGAAAAAGAAATCAAAGGGATACAAATTGAAAAGGGGGAAGTCAAATTATCCCTGTTTACAGATGACATGATTCTATATATAGGGGATCCAGAAGACTCCACTAAGAAACTACTGGAAATCATAGAAGAGTTTGGTAAAGATCTCTACAATGAAAATTATAAAACATTAAAGAAACAGAAGCCACAAAAAAGAAAAAAAAAAAAAAAAGGAAAAATCTTCCATGTTCATGGATTGGAAGAATCAGTGTCATCAAATTGTCCACACTAGCAAAAGCAGTTTACAGATTCAATGCAACCAACCAACATGCCAAGGACATTCTTCTCAGATACAAAAAAAAAAAAAATGCTAAAATTCATATAGAAACACAGGAGACCTCGAATAGCTAACGGAATCCTATACAACTAAAACAAAGCTGGAGGCATCACAATACCAGATTTCAAGACATACTACAGGGCAGTTAGAATCAAAACAAAGTGGTACTGGCCAAAAACAGATGGATAGACTAATGGAACTGAATAGAAATGCCAGAAATCAACCCACACATCCATAACCAACTTATCTTTGACAAAGGAGCTAAAATCAATCCCTGGAGCAAGGACAGTCTCTTCAACAAGTGGTGCTGGGAAAACTGGATCTCCATACGCAGAAGTATGAAGAAGGACTCTTACCTTCACCTTATACAAAGATCTGCTCAAAATGGATTAAAGATCTAAATCTATGATGCAATACCATCAAATTATTAGAGAACATTGGGGAAACCCTGAAAGACACTGGCATAGGCAAAGAGTTCTTAGAAAAAAACCCCAGAGGCACAGGTAAGCAAAGTCAAAATTGACAGTGAGATCACATGAAATTAAGAAGCTTCTGTACTGCAAAAGAAACACTCAAAGTGAAGAGGAACCAACAGAATGGGAGAAATTACTTGCAAACTATGCAACTGATAAAGGATTAATAACAGAATATATAAAGAGATCAAGAAACTCAACAACAATACAAACAACCCAGTTAAGAAACAGGCAAAGGACTCAAACGGGAATTTTTCAAAAAGAGGAAATCCAAACGGCCCACAGACACATGAAAAAATGCTCAGGATCACTAGTCATCAGGGAAATGCAAATCTAAACCACCCCTGTTAGAAGAGCTTTCATACAGAAATCAATAAATGCTGGCAAGGATGTGGGGAAAAGGGTACACTAATCCACTGTTGGTGGGAATGTAAACTTGTACAGCCACTGTGGAAGACAGTATGGAGATACCTCAGAAATCTGAATACAGACCTACCATATGACCCAGCCATCACACTCCTTAGAATTTACCCAAAACCAAATTAGCATATGAGAGAGTTATCTGTACCCTCATGTTTATTGCAGGTCCATTCACAATAGCTAAGATATGGAATCAACTGAAGACTAGATCAAGAAATTATGGGATATGTACACTATGGAATACTACTCAAAAGTAAAAAAAAAAAAATGAAATTCAGACATTTGCCACAAAATGCATGAAACTGGAAAACACCTCACTTAGTGAACTACACCGGTCCCAAATGCACATACCATGTTGTCTCTGATCTGTGATAATTAACAGAGCATCTAAAAGGTAATCTGCAATAGTGAAATTAATACTTTGAGATGAAATGACTTTGAACAGCCCATGTTGACTGTTGAGGAACATTTTTTTTCTTCATACAATTTGTTGAACTCTTTACGTAGTATAAAGTTAACCGTATGTGTTATAAAGTTAACTGCAAATAGATCTTAGTAAAAAATAAGAATGGGACTAGGAGAGGGAAGAGGAAAAGAGCTGGAAGTATGGGTGGGAGGGCAGGTACAATGGGAAGAATCACTACATTCCTAAAATTGTATTTATGAAATGTGTAAGTTTGTATTCCTTAAATCAAAGTTTTATGGGGAAAAAAACTCTAAATAAAAAACAGCAACTAAAAAAACACAACGTGAATGTTACAAAATTACACTTAAAACAGTTAAAATTATAAATTTTATGCTGCATTTTTCCATATATACACATAAAACCACCACATAATTACTAGAATAACTAGGAAAAAATTATATAACAACAACTTTGGAAGAAGATGTGAAGAAATTAGGACCCTCAGAGCTTGCTGTGGAAAAATAAAGTGGTACAGATGCTTTATAAAACAGTGCTTAAGGCCGGTGCCGCAGCTCACTAGGCTAATACTCTGCATGCGGTGCTGGCACCCCGGGTTCTAGTCCCGGTTGGGGTGCCGGATTCTGTCCCGGCTGCTCCTCTTCCAGTGCAGCTCTCTGCTGTGGCCCGGGAAGGCAGTGGAGGATGGCCCAAGTCCTTGGGCCCTGCACCCGCATGGGAGACCAGGAGGAAGACCTGGCTCCTTGCTTCAGATCGGCGTAGCGCACCAGCCATAGCGGCCATTTGAGGGGTAAACCAAAGGAAAGGAAGACCTTTCTCTCTGTCTCAAATACCAAAGTACTCAGCAATTCCACTCTGAGGTACATGCCCGAGAGAACTGAAAACAGATGTCAACACAAAAACTTGCTCATGAATGTTCATACAACAGTCATGCATTATGGTCCCTAAGTGAAGACCATGTAAATTTATGCCAACTTATGAATGGATTACAACATGTGGTACACCCACACAATGGAATACCGAGGAATAAAAATGTTTAGGAACAGCCAGATGCATGCTACCATACGGATGAACCTTGGAAACACCATGCTAAGTGAAAATCAATCACAGGGGGCAGGTGCTATGGTGTAGCACTGGCATCCATATGGGCGCCGGTTCTAGTCCTGGCTGCTCCACTTCTGATCCAGCTCTCTGCTGTGGCCTGGGAAAGCAGAAGACGGCCAAACTCCTCTGCTCCCTGCACCAGTGTGGGAGACCCAGAAGAAGTTCCTGGCTTCAGAATGGCACAGCTCTAACAGTTGCGGACAAATAGGGAGTGAACCAGCGGGCAGAAGACCTCCCTCTCTCTCTCTCTGCCTCTCCTCCTCTCTGTGTAACTCTTTCAAGTAAATAACTAAAAAAAAATAAAAGAAAGATTTAAATACTAACCAAAAGTCTCATAAGGCTCATCGTCTTTCTTACTTTCACTGCCATTGCTTGAGATTTCGGAATTATCAGGAAACTCAAACACATCAGCAGGCTTGTGCTTCTGACCAGCTTTCTGGAAGTGAAGAAAACCAAAGTCATTGAACTGGTGCTAACGCACACCAGCCGCAAGCTGCTGGACTTAGCAAGGACACTCCTGCTCCTGCTGCCGCCTAGAGAAGCTAGCCACTCTGCTGTTCTCCAGGAGACAGAGGCCTCTGGAATTCTAAGGCCGGCCTGGCAAACCTTTTCTACAAAGCACCAGAGAGCATTTCAGGCTTTGCAGGTCACAAGGTTTCCACGGCAGAGGGAAAGCCCGCAGGGACAGCGCAGCCAGGAATGCGCAGGGCCGGCTTCCCACACAATCTACTCACAGATGCAGACCTCTGCATTTCACACCATCTTCATGGCACACAACATATCCTTTTTAGTTTATTTTGGCTATTTAAAAATCATCCTTCGTTCCCAGGCTTGTGTACAAAGAGGTAGTAGGCTGGTTTTGCCCCCCAGGCCATAGCTTGCCTAGATCCCTAAAGAGAACGGTGGGCCGTCTCCCCAGAAACATGCCTGCCACCTGGATGTGCACAGCTCTGGGAGCACAGGGGCTGACAGTCCTGGCTGAAGGAGAGCCTGTGTACAGTTCAATATACGGGTAAGGCTCCGGAGGCTGGGGTTCCGGAGGATGCCAGAGGCAGAACAGAGAACAAACGCACTCGCAACTGCCCGACCACCTGGACTTCATGTGAAATCCCAATGCCACGCAACAGGCCATTGGAAAATAATTTGGAATTAGCTATCAAGAGCATTAAAGAAATGTACCTGCCATTACATACAGGTATTCTAAGACTCTCCTGAAGAAAAATAAAACTGTAACGTAGACAACATGGAACCTCATGAAATCACAAATCACAAGCCATTGTCAGTAACACGGAGAAATGGCTGGGAGGAGTGGCAAAATTCAGAAAGCTGTACAATTTTTACACAGTGCTAATTATCTAAATGAAACAAATCTAGGCTTGGAAAAAAAGAAATGTTTCTAAAATGTTAACAAAGGTTCTTTTCTAACAGTGGAAATAGTGAGAAGAAAAGGAATAAACTTTTTTTTTTTTTTTTTACTACCATGAAACAGAGCTTCTCACGAGAAATACAGAAAACTCTAAGGTCCTCACCAAAGGTTACTTTTATAGTCAACTGTGAGAACAATCACATTAAAAGCTAAAAAGAGAACTTACTTCTTTCATGGGATGTGTTCTTCTTAAAGTGTTCTTTGAATATACTGCACTGAAACAGGAAAAAATAAAAGTTAGGAAATATTTAAAGCAACCAGGGAAAATACCATAACCTGACTCTCTCCAAGTATTGTCTTCCCAAATTACACTGCTCAGTAGCTGTACTAATAGTGCGCATGCAATGGAACGGAAGTTATGATGAAGAAGCAGAACCCAGACCCTGCAAACATACAAGTCAAATTATATCACCAATACATATAAAGTGACCACCTCGGTCCCTCAAGATCATGGAAAACTTCTAATCCTGCTGTCACGCTGGCCCCTGCGCCCGGATCTGTCAGGAAAGACTGACTCTCCGCAGAGCTGAGCCAAGGGGACGGATACCAACATGGATGAGACTCCTCACACCCATTCCATCTGCGCCTGGCCCAGGATCACACAGCTTAACAATCCTATGAAGTAGAGGGGAGCCATGTGACAGCTCTGCACGGGCACAGAGCAACAGGCAGCCAGGCAGGAGAGGAGCCTGCAGGAAAACCCCATCGGTTCAAATCCACAGCCTACCTTCTTCCCACCCCATAACACTCTCCAGTGACCTTGGGCACACCGTAAAACAGATTAAGGTGCGGATCTTCTAGAAGTGAAAAGGAAGCAAATGCAACAACAGTGACTAGACTAACAACTGAAAACAACAGTGGCAAGAAAAATCTATATTAACATCAGCAGTCAGTGAACAAGCACTGAGCACCCTCCACAGCTGAGGCACTGCATGGGGTATTAGAGATACTTTAGTAGAATCCAGTACTAGTTCCTGACTTTAAAATACGCCTTGCAGTTTTCAAAGACTCCTTTGTGGAGGGCAGTATCAGATTAGTGTGTCTGAACCAATATTCTTCAGGTACTTTATTTGACATGATTTCAAACTGTCTCCCCTGTACCCAGGTTCATCAGTTGCCTTCACCGTCTCTTTTGCTTCCTCTGCCTGTGCAAGGTAAGCACTCCTAACTGAAGTACTTCACTGTGGCTTCCCTAAGAGGGCATGCACGTGCACAGTCATAGCGGATTTCCAAAATCTAGATATTTCACATTTGCAAAGTGATTATCCAACCTACAGTCCATGTCCAAATCTCATCGGCTCTCCAACACCCTTTAGGATTTTCACCCTAGCATTTTCTTAAAAGGGAAATTCAAGGGAACAGAAAATATAAGATTGCACTGGATAGGATATTTTCATAAACTTTCCGATTTGTTTCATGTGCACCTGCGTACTAACTGCGATGCAAAACATCATTGTGTGAATCACAGTTAAAAAAAAAAAAAAAAAAAAAGAAAGCTGGAACTCTGTTTAGAGCAGTGGTCTCACGCCTGGCGCCACCCCCAGTTTCTGGCTCAGTAAGTCAAGGGTTGGGTGGAGAGTTCACACTTCTCAAGTTCCCACGCTTTATCTGAGTCTCCAAACCTAAAATGGTACAAGTATTTGCTCAATGGCAATTTTATGATTCTGGTTATAATTCAGAGGTTCAGGAAAGCTAAATGACTTATCAATGATGGTAACAGGGAAGTTTTAGTTCAATTAAATTTAGACGAGTTTATTTGGGCAAAGCAAAACCAGAAACAATTAGGGAATGGAGCAGCCCCAGAAATATAAGCAAGTTCTGAGAACCACCAGCAACCTGAGCGATCACACATCATTAACTTAATTGGCTGCAGCCTACCCAACCAATTGGTAACACCTTATCCAGTTCATTGCGTACAGCCCAGTTAGTTAACTGCTACAGAGCTTTCCCCCAGCCACCTAAGCCCAGTGACCGGCTTGACGTTCAGTTCAAATCCATGGCCTCCCACAAAAACCCAGCAATGGCCACACAGTCAAGTAACGTCAGCAGGAAGCAGAAACCACATCAGTACGCGTCTTAACCTAAATTATTTCCAGCTGTCTCTTGCGTGTGCTCAAATCAAACAATACGCCTTCAGCTGGAGTCCAGGTGAGGCTTCATTCAAGATGGACGCTTGAGACAACCGTGTTTTCCTGTGCATTTCTGAGGGAAGGGCTCAACAGATGCCCTAAGTCTCCATCTCCAACAGGTTTTTAAAAACCTTTCGGCGCCTGGATGCCCTGTAGACAACGCTAGAGAGCCCGGGCGTCCACTCAGGAATCTGTGAACGACGAATACGACGTACTTTCCAATGCATGCCCCTTTTGAGAAAAGTTGCTCCCCGCCCTGGAACACTCCCGAAGCGGCAGCTCGGTCCCCGGGCAGGGGTGAGGGCCAGCGTTACAGTCTGCGCTTTGGGGTACGAAGGCAGACACGACCCGCAGGGGTGCAGCGCGTCACGTCTGGGGAACAGCAGGCACCAAGCGCCCGCGACCCTCAGCTCCACGAACCCCAAAGTCTCTCCCACCCGCCAGGCAAGGCGTCACGCCCTGACTCCTCCTAGGAAATCCGCACTGAGAGATGCAAACCGAGGCCCTGGGCGATCTGTCACTTCCACAAGGAAGCTCCACTAGCGCAGCCCTAAAGGCTCAAACCGCGTCAGTCCGAGCGGGACCCGCAGCTCTTACCCCGCCCGCCTCCGGGACCGCACCCGGCCCGCCAGAGCCATCGGGCTGCTCCCGGCTCCCGCGGCGCCCACGAAACTCCCGCCAAGCCCCGCGCCATTTAGAACGGCCAATCCGGGCCGAGCACGCGCCCCGCCTCCCCTCGGCCTGGGTCCCCAGGAGGTCTCCGGCTCCCGTCCGGCCTTGGGCGTAAGTGAAAACGTGCTCCGGATCAACAACTGCAACGGAGCTGGAGGCCAGGCCTTCAACCTGCTGCTGAAGGGCTACCAGAACGAATCCCACTTTTCCGGGTTTTCCCTCCCACCCTAGCCCGGGGCCTGTTTCTCAACGCTCAGACCTCGACCCGCTGGGCCCGCCCTCGGGGGCGGGGCTAGTGCTGAGACATGGGCGGGCGCGCAGCAGGAAGGGGCGGATCCCAACCCGAGGCCCCAACTGTAGCTGCAGGGGCCTTGCGCAGTGCGCAGGTGCGTTGAGCTGGGAAAGTGGATTGAGCCAAGAGGTCCCGGGGGCATTAGAAGCAGCTGCATGAGCCCTGTGTGCTCCTGCTTCCCTCCCCAGATCTCTGAAATGGGGTGGGTTCCTATGGGAGCCCATAGTCTGCGATTCTTTTCTTTCTGTTTAAAAAGGCGTTATAATACAAAAAGATGAATTTGCATATAAATAAGATGAATGTAAAAATATAAATCTATGAGAATGTAAATATAAAATGAACTCAAAATGGATCAAAGATCTAAGTGGAAGAGCTCAAACCACAAAACTCTCAGAAAGGAGGCCCGTGCTGTGGCGTAGCAGGTAAGGTCATCCTCTGCAGTGCCGGCATCCCATATGGACGCTGGTTCCTGTCCCGGCTGCTCCACCTCCGAACCAGCCCTCTGCTCTGGCCTGGGAAAGCAGTAGAAGATGGTCTAAGTCCTTGTCTCGGTGCACCCGTGTGGGAGACCCGGAAGAAGTGCCTGACTTGAGATCAGCGCAGCTCAGCCCCTTGCAGCCAATTGGGGAGTAAACCAGCAGATGGAGGATCTCTCTCTCTCTCTCTCTCTCTGCCTCTCCTCTCTGTAACTCTTTCAAATAAATAAATAAATCTTAAAAAAAAAAAAACTCCTTAGAAGGAAAATAGCGCAAAAGCTTTACAAAATTGGATGTAGCAATGATTTTTTTTGACCATGATACCAAAAGCAGTTTGGGATAATGAAAAGATTCTGGAGATGAAAACTGGATGGCTGAGCAGCCACATGACTCTGCTTAGTTGGATAGAACTGTTCAGTTAAAAAACATTTAGCCATGAGCTTTTGGCAAAGGGGTTTAAGATGCCCGCTTAGGAGGCCTGGATCTCATTTTGGTGTGTTTGGGTTCTGTTCCCACCTGGCTGATTCCAGCTTCCTGGTAATGCAGCTCCTAACACTAGCTTCCTTGTTCAAAGAAAACTCATTTATTTGAGAGAGTGAGAGGGACACACACACACACACACACACACACACAGGTCTTCCATCTGCTGACTCACTCTCTAAATGGCTGCAAAGGCCGGGGCTGTCCCAGGAGAAGCTGGGAGCCCAGAGCTCCTTCTGGGTCTCCCATGGGGACTCAAAACAGCACCCATATGGGATACCAGTGTTGCGAGCAGCGGGTAACTGACAGCACAGTGCCTGCCGTTCCCCAGCTGCCTTGTACTGTGCACTCTGGGAGGCAGTGGTGATGGTTTCAGTACTTTGGTCTCTGCCACCCACAGGGAGACCCAGATTGAATTCCCTGCTCTAGCTTCTTTGCCTGGCTCAGCCCTGGCTGTTGTGGGCATTTGGGGGTGAGCAAGTGAATGAGAGAGCTATCTCTGTCTTTCTCTCCCTCCCTTTCAAATGAACGAAATAAGTAATTTTAAATGGTTAAAATGCTGCATTTTGTATGAATATTTTCACTACAAAATGCAACATGTGACATGCATACACAAGTGTAAAACATATATAATGTAAAGAGTAGGGTGAGCGTGCCTACAACCACCACCGAGTTAGCGTACATAACTGGGATGCTGGTCTATTAGTCCTCTGAAGAACAGACACTCTTAGGAGTTTATGTTGATCACTCCTATGCTGTTCTACCCTGATACAACCCTGGATAATGTACCAATTATCGTATGTTTCTAAATGACTTTTGTAGGTATTTGGGAGTTCTCTTTCTTACTTAGAGCTATGCTTTTTATTTTTTTTTATTTCATTTTATTTTATTTTATTGACAGGCAGAATTAGACAGTGAGAGAGAGAGAGACAAAGGTTTTCCTTCCGTTGGTTCACCCCCCAAATGGCCGCTATGGCCGGCGCACTGAGCCGATCCGAAGCCAGGAGCCAGGTGCTTCCTCCTGGTCTCCCACGCGGGTGCAGGGCCCAAGCACTTGGGCCATCCTCCACTGCACTCCCGGGCCACAGCAGAGAGCTGGACTGGAAGAGGAGCAACCAGGACTAGAACCTGGCGCCCATATGGGATGCTGGTACCGCAAGGCAGAGGATTAACCAAGTGAGCCATGTTGCCAGGCTCCAGAGCTATGATTTTTAGATTTACTCACATTGTATCCACATCCATATGTAGCTGAAGTTCATTAATTTTCATTGCCTTCTAAAATGCATTCAGTAACTATACCACAGTTAATGTTTACTTCTTGTGTACGCATACATCAGTTGATTTCAGTCTTGGTATCATCAACAAGGTAGTCCTGAACATTCTTGTGCATGTGTACATGCATGTCTTTTTGAAGAAGCCTGGATCTTCTTCTGGGTCTCCCCAGTGGGTGCACTTGAGCCGTCTTCCACTGCATTCTCAGGAACATTAGCAGAGAGCTGGGTAGGAAGTGGAGCAGCCAGGTCTGGAACTGGCACCCAAATGAGATGTTAACATCACAGGAGGGGTCTTTACCAGCTACACCATACTGCTGCCCCTCCCCCCATTGCATTTTGATTTTCCTGTCCCTTAAGGTGTCATCTCTTCATCGTTTACAGCTCATTCCCATTTCCTCTTCCATGATGCGCTTGTGCAGGCTCCTGGGCAGCAGCCATGAAAGGGTAATGACCCTTAGGGACTGCAGGTAATTTCCCCACCAACAGGAAGAAACAGGGTTCTTGGAGGGGACTGGGTTGGAAGCTCCAAATTCCAGGCAAGGGGGGATAATGAAACTTCTGTGCTTGCAGGCCTGAGAAATGAAACTTCCCAGCTATGAAGACAGGAAGAGTTTCAGCATGCTGGATGGAAATAAGACAAGCTCCCCCCAAGCAGGTTGAGAGAATGAAAAGGAGTTCGTGGGCTTGTCACCGGAAAGCCCTGGGCAGGCTAGGGCATCAAGCTCAGCTTCCCCCCAGGGTCCGGGAGGCATCAGCACTTCGGATAAGTTTTCTTCTTCTCCTGGTTCATCAACTCTTCATCAGACCCCGACCCCCGTGTGCCTGTGCCACTATGGAAGCTGTGACTCTCCCTCCCTCCTCCCCTGGCCCAGGCTCAGGGATCCGTCACTCTATGCTCTACTTCTATGATGTCAGCCCTTCTGTGATCCCCACACAGGGGAGATGGCCCAGCGTTTGTCTTTCTGTGAGAGCCACCCACCCGTCACCTCCATCACCTCCCCAGGGTGCACACAGGGACCAAACATCACACGGGACCAAAGCCATGCACACATGGTGAATTTTATTCATGAGAAGCATGTGCAAATGCTCAAGAAAAGAAAAGTTCAGTCAGCTCAGCGGATAGCTCCTGGAGACGGGGGCGGGGCGAGGCTACTTGGGGACAACTCTGCAGCAGCTGCCAGGGCTGCTCCCTCGGGACGGCAGGATGCAGCACGCCCTCAGCAGGAACCGGAGGATCCTCCTGCCGACCCCGCGACGGCCCTGCCTCTTGCCCTGGGCGCTGGCCTTGGTGTCTGTGGTGTCAGCATCCTTGGGCTCACGGGATGCGGCGGCGGCGGCTTCTGGCTCTGCAAGGTCCACGTGGCTCCCGGCACTGGGGCTGGAGGGCGACGCTTCGGAGGCTGGCTCAGGGGCGGCGCTGGGAGCAGGGCTCCACTCTTGCTGTGGCTGGCCTGGTAGGAGAGAGTCAAGTGTGGGGTCACCTCGGGGGCCTTGGGCTCAGCTCCTGGAGGCCCCGAAGTGGCAGGGGATGTGGGGAGAGGGCAAGACTCACTGGAGGCCTGGGAGGAGTTGGGGTTGGCACTAGGAGCAGGGCTCCTCTCCTGCTGTGGCTGGCCTGGTGGAGAGAGTCAAGAGTGGGGTCACCTCGGGGGCCTTGGGCTCAGCTCCTGGAGGCCCCGAAGTGGCAGGGGGGAGGGCAAGACTCACTGGAGGCCTGGGAGGAGTTGGGGGCGGCGCTGGGAGCAGGGCTCCTCTCCTGCTGTGGCTGGCCTGGTGGAGAGAGTCAAGAGTGGGGTCACCTCGGGGACCTTGGGCTCAGCTCCTGGAGGCCCCGAAGTGGCAGGGGGGACGGCAAGACTCACTGGAGGCCTGGGAGGAGTCGGGGGCGGCGCTGGGAGCAGGGCTCCTCTCCTGCTGTGGCTGGCCTGGTAGGAGAGAGTCAAGAGTGGGGTCACCTCGGGGGCCTTGGGCTCAGCTCCTGGAGGCCCCGAGGCAGGGGGGAGGGCAAGACTCACTAGAGGCCTCGGAGGAGTCGCTTCGTGCGGAGGAAATTTCCACGGACATGCTGTCACAGGACACCGACACCAGAGACAAATGGTCCTTCTCTCTGGTGAGGCGCTCCCCGCCCTGTGAGGACTTGGGCAGGGATGCAGGGCCCTGGGGCTGAGGGCCTGGCGTCCCCTCAGTCCCCGTGCCTGGCAGCAGGCCGAGGCCCGCCAGGTACTCCTTGGCCTCTGAGTCCCGGGGAACGCCCAGGGGCTGCAGCAGGGTGACAGCGGCCTCCTTCTCCTCCTGGGTAGCTTCTTGGCCGGGATCCAACCACCAGTGGGTTGTGGCGTCCTCCGCACTGGGCCTCCCCGAGGCGTCGACAGTGAGCAGCCAAGCCAGCAGCTCCCGCAGGGCCGGGCTGACGGCACGCGGCAGCACATAGCAGGCACACAGCACCGTGTCCTGCAGCTCCTCCGTGTCCTTGCCGCGGAAGGGCAGCGTGGCCGCCAGCATGGCAAACAGCACCACCCCCAGGCTCCACACATCAGCCTTAAAAGCGTCATAGGCCTCCCCGAGGAAAACCTCCGGTGCGCAGTACTCGGGGGTCCCCCAGAAGCCCCTTACCAGCGTGCCCTGCTCCAGCCGCAGGCTCAGGCCGAAGTCCGCCAGCTTGATGGTCATGTGCTCGTCCAGCAGCAGGTTGCCCAGCTTGAGGTCCCGGTGCACCACGCGCTGGGCATGGCAGTAGCTCACGGCGGCCAGCGCCTGGCCGAACAGGATCCTGGCCTCGGCCTCAGCCAGGCCGCCCTGCTCAAACACGTAGCTCTGGAGCGAGCCCTTGGTCGCCAGCTCCATGACCAGGAACAGGTGCGTCCTCGTGTGCCGCTCCTCCAGCAGCCGCACGATGTTGTCATGCCGCAGGCTCCTCAGGATGGCTGCCTCCCCCTGCGCGGACAGCGGGCTGCTGGGAGAGCAGTCTCGCAGAAGGATCTTCACTGCCACGTACTTGCCCGACGCCAGGTGCCGGGCCAGCTTCACCAGGCCAAAGCCGCCCCGGCCGATCACGTCCACAAAGCGGAACCCGTCCAGAGCAGGATGGAAGTCCAAGGGGTCTTCCATGATGCCGGTCACCTAACTACGCTCTCTCGACTCCCTAAATCACTCGACACACACTAGCTAATCACCGATCCTCACTGCACTGCCTACAACACAAAGGGACCACAGGGGACTGACTACCCAGCTGACTAAGACACAGCACCAGCTACTCTCACTACTCTAGTGGCGAAGCCGCAAGCCTATCTCAATAAAGCAGAAAAAAACAAAGAGGAAAAGCCACTAAATCCTCGAACGCTGATACTTCTGAGTGTGCTAGCTGACTAGAGTGGGGGAAGCAAAAATAAAGAAAACTGCAAAAAAAGACCAAATGGGCAAAACAACAACGAGGAGGAAAACAACAAACTAAACAAAATGGAAAAAAGCAAAAACCAAATAGACCCAGAAACAAACAACCAAGAAAAAGCACAAGCAACACCAACGAGCGCAAAGGCTGGTTAGATGGGTCCTAGTTACACAGATCACAAAAGAGTGCTCTCTGGGTAAGGCGGACAAAAATCTAGGCCCCCGCAGCGGCTATATATACTTTTTGGGGGTTCACCTCCCATAATGGCGCCTTGTGAGAGCAGAGCAAGAAATGGACCAATCACAGCCCAGCCAGGGACTGTGTAATAATATGACTTTCATAACAGTGGTGCCTTATGAAGTCAGAGCAAGAAATTGACCAATGGGAGCTGTGGTTCATCCACAGTGGTTTTCTCGAGAATCTTCCAATTAAATTAAAACGATACCCAAAGAGTTTTTGGCCTAGGTTGGTGATAGGGCTTGATACTTAATTTTTGAGAAACTCCAACCTATAGATTGCTTGGGTGGCCTTCACATTACTAGTTTAAATATGATGATATGTTGCATCTTTTGAAGACCTCCTAGTGTCTCCACTTAGTATAGCCCCTCCTTTGTCTTTACTCTCTGAGTGATGGGTCTCAGAATGATGGAACAACATCTCTGGCTTCAGTAAACTCAACAAGTGTTCTGCTGCCCAAGACACCTCCAGGTACACTGTTCGCACCTCCAGAGCTGAGAGGAAGGTGGCTTTGTCACCCTTTCCCCCTAAGTCATCGTCAGATTTCTTGGCAGAAACCCTGGAAGCCCAGAAGGTAGTAGGGTCTGTGCAGTCCAAACATGGAAGGCCCAATCAGAGGCAGCCGAGAAAGCTACATCCTCTGAGACTGTCCTCCACCCGGTAGGGAGGAATCGAGGCACTGCCAGGCACTTGGGGTTTTTGGGCTCCTGTAACAACAACCAAAACTCCTGGCTTCTGGCTTCAGCCTGGCCAAGCCCTGGAGGTCATTTATGGGCTGTATCAGAGGATGGAAGAGCTCCCTAGCTCCCTCTACCTAGCTCCTCTCTCTGTCTCTCTCTCTCTCACTAGCACTCTCTCTTTCCCCTCTTCACTCTCACACACATAGAATGCATCTTAGGAAAAAAGGAGAAACTCCCTGCTTCAACTCCTCAGGACCTGCACAGCCCAGAACTAGGACGAGACGATGGCCGCATCACAGCCTCAGATCTGTCTCCTTGGGACAGCTTCGTGCTGAGCCCTCAGGACCAGTGTTTCTCCCAAGGAAGTGACAAACTCATCTCAGGTAGGAAGTGAGCCCGGTAACCCCTGCCCCCACATAGCAAGTGGATCTGTGTCTCCTGCAGTTCTTGAGGAGCCCCCAGGGCCCAGCACAGCCATGGGCCCCAGGAACACATGATGGTCCCTCTGCACCGACTGCCCACGCCCTCTTGGGAGAGGAACCCCTCCCTGGGGAGATGACCCCCTCCTCCAGGATGTCCAGGGACACTGCACAATGCAATTTCTCCATGATTTCCTGCAGTGCTGGTCACCTCCTCAGGGCTGAGAGGAAAGAACCAGCACCCCAGGAATTCTCACTACAGTTTTGCTACAAAAGTCAAAAAAATTAAATTATGAAGACGTTGGGGACTGTTTTCCATTAAGCACAGGTAAAAACTCATCTTTGTAATAAGGTTGGAGTTTTTGAAGGCAGATCAAATAAAGATGAAACTCAGGATACTACCAAAACATCACCAGATATAGAATTCAAAATTTATTTAGGTGCAAAAACTTTTGAAAACCTTTGCATAGTTTGTCCTTAACATACTTTTCCCGTGAATGTTTTGTATCCCCTCTCCTATGCATGAATTTCAAAAACTGTAACAAATAAGCTCATCCTTTATTTCCATTTTCCATGAGGTTTTCCAAGTCCCTTCAAGTAACCCAGTTTGAGGAAAAACAGAGTTCCCATCCGGACTGCAAAGCAGCGTCGGCAAGGACAAGAGACACACCACAGCTCTCCTTCTCATCACTCCTCCCCAGTGCTGGTGGGAGCCTTGCAGACCCATGTGGTTTTAGAAAATTCATCTCCCCCAAGGTAAGTGATGGCCCTTAGGACTCTGTGTCCCCCAGCTCTGCTCATCAGTAGCCTGAACATGCTGCGGAAAGTCCTATCTTGTCCACGCTGGACTAAAATGAGGAGGCGGAATCTCTGTGGGCACTGCCCCAAGAATTCAATGCGGTGTAAATCCCAAAGGAAACTGCTAAGAAAATGTCTTATTAGACTGTTTTTATATTTAAAACTATTTATTTGAAAGGTGGAGTTACAGATACAGGGAGACAATAAACACACACGGGTGGAGACACACAGAGAGAGAGAGAGAGAGAGGAAAGAGGGGGAGAGAGAGAACTTTCATTCACTGGTTCACCTGCCCCCCCCACAAATGGCTACCATGGCTTAGACTAGGCCAGTCTGAAGACAGGCACCCAAACTCCATCCAGGTCTCCCCTCAGTTGGCAATGCCCCAGGTAGTTGGCCATCTTCCTCTGCCTTCCCAGGCACGTTAGCGGGGAGCTGGATCAGAAGCAGAGCAGCCGGGACTCAAACCAGCCTCCTGATATGGGTTGCCAGTGTCACAGGTGGCAGCTTTACCTGCTATGCCACAGCACTGGCGCCTCAGTTCTGAAGAGCCAAGGCGCCTCCATTTTAAAAAGCAGCCTCCATTTTCTGGAGCAGGCCCAAGTTCCTGTAAAAGCAAATATTCAACAGTTACCAAATAAGGAAATGCCCTGGGCCCAAGCCAATCAGGATCAGCCTCGTCCAACCAAGAGCTACCAGGAATGGCACCGTTCAATCTACTGTAGCCCTGTACCCCAAACCCTTGCTGATGTAACCCTGCAGCTTTGTCCTTTAAAAACGCTCCCGAACAAAGCTCAGGGCCTTCCTCTGACCTCCGCTGCATCGGTTGGTTAGATGAGGTCCCTGCCGCAGCTTATACTTCCAGAATAAACCTTGCTTTTGCATTTCGGTGAGATCAAGTCTCTGGTGATTTCTGGGGATTCAGCAATCTGGGCATAACAGTTTCTTTTAAGATTTATTTATTTGAGAGATCCGTGGACAGAGAGGGATTGATCTTCCATCCTCTGGTTCACTTCGTACATGGCTGCAACAGCTAGGGAGGGTCAGTTTAAAGCCAGGAGCCTACGGGGCTGGCACTATGGTGTAATGGGTTCAGCCAGCGGTGCAGTACTGGCATCCCATATGGGTGCTGGCTTCAGTCTTGGCTGCTCCACTTCCAATCCAGCTCCCTGCTAATGTGCCTGGGAAAGCTGCGAAAGATGACCCAGATGCTTAGGCTGCTTCTCCCACAGTGTAGACCCAGAAAGCTCCTGGTTCCTGCTTCCACCTGGCACTTTCCTTGCCATTGTGGCTATTTAAGAAGTGAACCAGCAGATGTAAGACCTCTCTCTTTGTATCTCTGTCTCTCTCTCTCTCCCTCTCTCTCCCTCTCCCCTTCTACCTTGTGTGTGTGTGTGTGTGTGTGTGTGTGTGTGTGCGCATGTGGTGTCTGTTTGTCTGTATTCCTCCCTCTCTTTCTGTAACTCTGACTTTCAAAGAAATAAATGTTTTTGGTCGGCGCCGTGGCTCACTAAGCTAATCCTCCGCCTAGCGGCGCTGGCACATCAGGTTCTAGTCCTGGTATGGGCACTGGATTCTGTCCCTGTTGCCCCACTTCCAGGCCAGCTCTCTGCTGTGGCCAGGGAGTGCAGTGGAGGATGGCCCAAGTCCTTGGGCCCTGCACCCTGGGAGACCAGGATAAGTACCTGGCTCCTGCCATTGGATCAGCGCAGGGTGCCAGCTGCAGCGCGCTGGCCACAGCGGCCATTGGAGGGTGAACCAATGGCAAAGGAAGACCTTTCTCTCTGTCTCTCTCACTGTCCACTCTGCCTGTCAAAAAATAAAATAAAAAAATAAAAAAATAAAAAAATAAATCTTTTTAAAAAGCCTAGAACTCCACCCAGGTCTACCACGGGGGTGGCAGGTGCCCAGGTACTTGGACCATATGCCGCTGGTTTCTCAGGTGTGTTAGTATGGAGCTGCCTTGGAGCCAGGGCTTGAACAGGCACTTCAACTATGGGATGCTGGCATCATAAGCAGTGTCTTAGCCCGCTGTGCCATACACCAGTCCCCAAGAACCAAGGTTTCTTTCTCCCTCCAAATCTGATATCAGTGAAGTAAAGGAGTTTTGCTTGTCCTAAGGGAGCTGTCACAGACTTTTGTCAAACTTGGTTCACTGGGTGTGGTGATAAATAATCTGCATGTGTTTTGATGTGTTTTATCAAGCTGATGAGAGCCCTTGTACTCAGCTAAAGTCTGCTGGGGACCATGTGCTAATGGGGTGGACATGCAGAACCAGTGACAGCCAGGTTACTCATCAACAGAGAAAGTGTCTACACAATGTCTCTTTAGTGGGGCAACGACACCCGAAACATCACCCTCACCCGTGGCCAGGAAGGGCAGGGGACACAGGCACAGCCCCCTGGGTGGCCACCCCTGGTCACAGTGCCTGAGCTGGATGAGCTCATAATGCAGGTAGCGTCCATGCCAGGGCTCTGCTGCGCAGGAGACAGAGGTACCAGGAAGAGAGTTCTCCATCCGGAGGGCTTCCAGTGGGTGCTGTGAATGCCAGGATGGTGGGAGCCCTCTCTCCTGGGAAGGGAGCCTGTGTCCAAGATGAAGTCCAAGGGACAGAGAGGTGAGAGAAGGGGCTGGGGGCAGGGCAGACAGAATAAATGAATGAACGGGCTGATCCTGTCCTGGAGATCCGGATCCCAGTTCTAATGCAGGTTTACCATGGCACCCTCAGATCCCACGAGATCCCTCAGTGTCTGCGGATCTTTTGCAGTCCACAAGTAAGTAACTTGTCTTTCTTTTGTTCTCATTCTGTTGTCTTACTGTTCCTTACACTGGCTGATTGAGAGCATTCTGGGTAATGTAAGTTAGCTGTTGTGTGTGCACTCTGTGAGCTGACATAAAATGTGCCTCTGGAACTGACCTAAAGCTGCCTCTGCAGACTGCTCCCTGGACCCCCTGGCCTGTGGGCTGGCTGCCCCACCCCTCAGACACCTGGGGCTGCCTCTAACCTTGGGCTATGTGGGTTCTGTTCCCAGCCCTTGGGACACAGCCCCGCATGCTCATGTGCCATCATGTGTCCCCGCAGCACACACCTGCATGCCAGGAACTATTTACCTGCTTCTCCACTAGGACTGTGTGAGTGCATGGGGACACGGGGGTTCCCCAAAAGTCTGTGCATGGTGGAGTTAAGCTTGGGTGGATCACTCTCCAAGTATCTGCAATAGCCAGGGCAGGCCCAGGCTCAGGAGCTCAGAACTCCATCCAAATCTCCCATGTGGGTTCTGGGACACAGTCACTTGAGCCATTACCTGCTGCCTCCCAAGCTGCACATTCCAGGAAGCTAGAATCAGGAGCAGAGCTACAATGTGAATCCCAACACCCAGATGTGGGTTCAGGGTATCCTAAGTGGCTTCTTAACCACCACACCAGATGCTTACCCCCTCAAGTGATTTTTAATCAGTAAAGAAAATGGAATCACGGAGGCCAGCACTGTGGTGTAGCAGGTAAATTTGCCGTCTGCAGCCCCGGCATCCTATATGGATTCTGGTTCAAGTCCCAGCTGTCCTACTTCCAATCCAATTCCCTGCTAATGAGCCTGAAGATGGACCAAGTACTTGGGCCCCTGCACCCTCATGGGAGACCCAGAAAAAGCTCCTGATTCTTGGCTTCAGGACAGCCCAGCTCTGCCCATTGCAGCCATCTGGGGAATAAACCCACAGATGGAAAATCTCTCTCTTTCTTTCTCTATGTCTCTCTGTCTCTTTCTCTCTCTTTCTCCCCCGCCCAACTCTGCCTTTCAAATAAATAAATAAACATTTTAAAAATAAGTAAATTCTAAAAGAGAGACACTTAGGCACAGAGTGCAGGTTTCTGTGAAAACATGAATGGGAATAAAATTATAAAATCTTAATCAGAAAAACATTGGGAGAAGCAGAAAGAGAATGTATGTTCTGCTTTAAAGCCTGTTACAGACCTAAAGTCATGCATTTTTCGCAGTCACAGATATTGTGGTTTTCCAGTCCTGAAACATCGATACGGTCTGATAGAGTCAGAGGCACGGTGCTTGGCGGGTAGCGAGGAAGACTTTGGTGACGTAAGCAGAACGTGGTCCACGCCTCCGTCTCCGAGGGGAAAGGCAGGCGCAGCATCAGACACGGGTGGCAGTGAGTCCCAGCGGGACAGACAGTCTTGGGTGGAAATAAAGAGTTACTAGATACTGTAACACGCTGTGTTGAACTTCTCTCTCTTGCTATCTCTGTACCTAGGCGTTGGACTTTATACTTTTTTCCTAAAAACGCAGCCAGCTCTAGCTGAGAGCCGTGTCCCTGTGTCTGTGCCCCAGTTTGCCAGTCAGCACCCATCGAAACACCAGACTCAGGCCCACAAACTGTGTCCATGGAATTTATTATTTTGAAACAACTCTAGAGCAGACAACAGTGTCCAGCTAATACAGGTGTGAGAGGAAAGTCAGCTGCCTTAGGCTCCCTTATGCATGGCTGTGTTAAAAACTGCATCGGCATTTAATGGAAGGGAATGGCCGTGGCCTAAGGTGTAAGCCAGAGACTTAATTACGGGAGACATAGGCTCTCCATGACTGACTTCCTGTCTCTCCTTGGAGGTCCTGTCTCACTGAAAGCTCTGTGCTTTGCTTATCCCGTTCCCTAAAGGCATGAGGCTCATTTCTACCTCTCAGAAGTTAAACACAGCACTTCCTTTCCTTTTCTGGGTCATGTCTAGGTAGCCTGCAAAACTCAGCCAGCACTCACAACCTGTGGGAGGCCTCCCATGAACCAGCGTTTCCCTCCACTGCAAGGTCACACAGTGCTGCCCAAGTCACACACAGTGGTACCCAGGTCACAAAGAGTGCTTCCCAGGTCAGACACAGTGCTGCCCATGTCACACACAGTGTTGCTCAGTTCACACACAGTGCTGCCAAGGTCACACACAGTGCTTCCCAAGTCACGCAGAGTGCTGCCAGGTCAACACAGTGCTGCCCAGGTCATGAGAGTGCCCTGGGAGGAGGGGATCTGCAAAGCTCATCCTAGGACAACAGAAAAGTGGGGGCAGGAAGCTAGCCATGGAGAAGAGCAGACAGGGGAAGCCACAGCCAGGGCAGGATCCAGCCCATGGGGAACTCCCCAGGGGGAATGCCAAGTCACAGGCTACGGAAGCCATGGCCAATCTTTCCATCGCCAGACGGTGCCTGTGATGGGGTGTTCTCACTCCGCCACAAGCTCACCAGCCTCGTGGTGTCAGCGTGTCTTGAGGTTGGGGGTAGCAAAGAAGGCAGGCTGGACTTCAGGGTCAGGTGAGGCAGGGGTGCTGGAAGTGGCTGGAAACACAGGAGTGGAGGCAGTGGGTCAGAAGCCCAGCAGATCCTTGGAGCGATGCCTGTAAGGCCCTGAGGAACCCCAGAGATCCTGGGGAACAGGTGACTTCAGAACCCGGGAGGACACCTGGGGACGAGTCCTTCAGTTATGTCATCATTCTCATGATTAAGGGGGCACCTACTGCTTTTATGCTACAAACCACAGAAGGAGAGTGCTCCATGACTCTTGGGTGCTTGGGAAAAAGTGAGTGAGTGGGCACAGACGGTTCCCTGGGGAGTGCATTGATGCATACGAGTCGGCTCCAAAAAGTGAGAAGAAAACTGAATTAAAGGATGAGGTTATTTTGGTGCAAGAAAATTGAAATTCTTTTTTTTTCATAAAACATATTTTTCATGAAGTTTTTAAACAAGGTCGCCACATTTCAGGGCAGTATGGTGGTAGACATAAAGACCCTTTGTATATTAGTTCCATATTTTGGAATCGCTTGTTTGATATTTAGCTGAAAATACACTTATTTGTCCTACAGAATACCATGAAGATTAGAGGTAAAGACTATGGGGGTCCCTGGATGAGAGAGCACCTCCCTAGCCTGCCTCTTGGCTTTTTTCTAGTGAGCTTCTGTGGAACTTGCTATTTGGCACTGTATCCACCAGGGGGCAGAGAAAGACAGGGAATAGAGATTAGAACACGTAATTAGAGAACAGGACTACCCATTTTCTTTTTTTTTGACAGGCAGAGTGGACAGTGAGAGAGACAGAGAGAAAGGTCTTCCTTTGCCGTTGGTTCATCCTCCAATGGCCGCTGCGGCCAGCGCGCTGCGGCCAGTGCACCGTGCTGATCCGATGGCAGGAGCCAGGAGCCAGGTGCTTTTCCTGGTGTCCCATGGGGTGCAGGGCCCAAACACCTGGGCCATCCTCCACTGCACTCCCTGGCCACAGCAGAGAGCTGGCCTGGAAGAGGGGCAACTGGGACAGAACCCGGTGAAGTGACCGGGACTAGAATCAGGTTTGCCAGTGCCACAGGTGGAGGATTACCTTAGTGAGCCACGGCGACGGCTCAGACTGGTAATTTTTAAATGTAGATCCTACCATGTCATCCCCTACTTAAAACCCTCCAACTGCTCTTAGGATAAGGATAAAACTCTCTTTACCAAGTTTACGAGAGAGAATTAGGATGGCTGCACATTGTAAAAAATATATTCCCAAAATGGCTCGGATAAGACACTTGTCTTTCCTTCTTGACCAAACTCCAGAATAATTTAGGGCTGGTGTAGTAGTCCCGTTATCAGGAGACCCAGGTGCCTTGTATCCATTGCTCTCTCAGTACACTGCATCACGGCCCAACATGGTTGCTCGGTCTTCACCACCACATCCCATTCTAACTAGGAGGAAGAAGGATGGAAAACAGAAGAGCACAATCCTCCCCACAAAGAGACTTTCAGAAGTTAGACTCCATTTTAGCTAGAATCTAATCACACACACACACACATCTCAGCTGCAACAGCACGGAGACAGTATGTTTAGAATTCTGACAGCCATGTGTCCAGCTAAAACCATTCTATTACTAGAAGGGGGAAAAGTATTCCTATTACTACAGCAGAAGAAAACAAACAAGACCACTACAGGCAGGTATTCTGGGTCATTCAAGTGTCAATTATGTTAATTACAAAAATTATTATAGGTAAGGCCAATTATAGAGAAATTAGTTTTTAATGTTCACACTCTCAAAATAGATGTCAAAACTTGGGTTTTATTAGCTTCTAACTTGAAGAACTTCCCAGAAATCTCAGAGCGTGAGCCAACAATGGCTTGACGTAACCCTACCTTTCTTTCGTTGCTTTTCCTGGAGGAGTTGAAGGGACAGATGACCCACAGTGTTGGGAGAGTTCTTCTTCATCAGCATATATAGCAGTGCTGTGTAGGGGAGGATCTATACAAGACCAAAAATGTACAACTTCAGTGGTCTATGTGGGCAGTGTCCATTCCCTGATACTGGAGTACTACACCGTCTGTGTTTAAATGGTTAACAAAACCAAAATCAGTCCTACAGGCCACTCCCAAATGCTTTTCCATATCACTCCCCTTCCTCTCTTTCACTCTGGGTTGCTAGAGCCTTTGAATGGCATAAAAAGTCACCTCGATTGAAGAAGATGACCAAAGAACTTGTCCTGGTAGAAAGGCATAGAAAGGAGATGCTTGGAGGAGGGAGGATGCTCTGGCTGCCCAGGAAAGGGGAGTACAGGAGACCTCGGTGCACTAGGCTGGGCTTATGGTGGTAATGAACTTGGCAGGGCAGTGAGGTGGCCAGAAGTGCTGCAGGGGGAGGGGGTCCTGGTAAGACTCAAACTACTATTTCTTCAGGCTCAAATTTTAGCACACCAGTGCAAATGCAAGCAAAATTTTCCAGACATACAGGTGCTTAAATAATGAACTGTCAATTGCATAAGTTATTTTTTGGGGGGGAGGATTAAAATGTTTATTTTGGAGCAATGAAAAATCTATGCATAAGCAGAATATTCAGAAAGCTCACAGGAAACATTTTATAAAATATGTCCAGGGGCAGCACTGTTGCGCAGCGGGTTAATGTCCTGGCCTGACATGCCGGCATCCCTTATGGGCGCCGGTTCAAGACCCGGCTGCTCCACTTTCGACCAGCTCTCTGCTATGGCCTGGGAAAGCACTGGAAGATGGCCCAAGTCCTTGGGCCCCTGCACCTGTGTGAGAGACCCAGAAGAAGCTCCTGGCTCCTGGCTTCAGATCGGTGCAGCTCTGTCCGTCACAGCCATCTGAGGAGTGAACCACCAGATGGAAGACCTCTCGGTGCCTCTCCTCTGTGTAACCCTGACTTTCAAATAAATAAAATCTTTTAAAAAATTATGTACATATTTCAATTTTTTGTACCAAGTTAATCTTTTGTTTCCCACTACCTTCTGAAGATATGTGTGTATGTGTACAAATATGTAGACAGACAGACATAGCATGGGGCAAGACAAACTGACCATCTTCCCCACCCCTCCCCCAATCCCTTGAGATAGTCTCCCTTCTACAATACATGTTTATTCTGGTCTGTGCTGGGCCACACATGGAAAGGGAACCTCGTCCAACTTGCGTCCTCACTGAGGAGGGCAACATTCCTCCATGCCCCCATCTCACGCCCACTCCAGGGTCTGCCTCGGGAAGTGCTGCAAGGCTGGGGTGCAGTCAGGCTCCAAGGTCCTGCCTGTGGTCCTCAAACACGGGGTGTGACTACCTGAGCTGGAAGCCCAGGTAGCAAGGCTCTGCCGGCCAGGGGAGAGTGGTAGGTGAGGGGAAGGACAGAGCCTAATACAGCACTTGCCTTCCCCCGCCCCCTCCAGTTTTGCTGCTTCCAGCAGGCATGCAAAGCCCAGGCGGAAAACCAGGAACCCGAGGAGGGGAAAGAGGAGAGATGGAGGCAGGAGAGAACGAGGCTGGGGGCTCAGGTCAGGCAGGTCAGGCCAGCGCTGGGGCCCCAGGAGCGGGACGGGAATCGTGACTGGCACCTCTCTGCTACCTGACAGATGAGGGTGAGAAGGGCAGCGGCAGTGAAGACGCATGCTCAGGCAGCGAGAGTGAACAGGAGAGGGGTGACAGGGACGAGGCGAGTGACAAGAGTGGCAGTGGCGAGCAGGAGAGCCCAGGCCTCCTGGGACAAGCAGATGATCTCTGGCTGCGATGCCGATCTAGAGGACGATGCCAACTCTGACGAGCACGATGAGCCTGTGGTGCAGTGACAGTGACTCGGACAGCAGCAGAGACGCAGGTGCTTAGCGGAGTCACAGGCAGAGCGCCAGTCCCCGCCCCCGTGGCAGGGAGCACTTGGCCCAGGGGGACAGCAGTGAGCCTGCAGCCTCTGACTCCAAGGAAGCTGACAGTGCCTGAGCCCCAGGGCTGGCACAGGCACCGTTACTGATCAGCTGCACAAGAGTGAAACTAGCAATGGACTCTCTACTCTCTTCACCAGGAAAGGAGTTATTTACCCTGCTGCTGTGAATAACAACAAAACAACAGACAGATCCCAAATCTCCAAGTGGAACCATTCCAACTGAATGTTTACAACGTAATAAAACCCAATTGAAAAACAGGCAGAGTTTGAATAGACAGTTCTTCAAAAAGGATGTTCAACTGACCAATAGGAACATTAAGAAGATGCCTAATAACTACTAGTCATTTAGGAAATGCAAATCAAAACCACATTAAGCTATTATGTTGTATCTCTTAGTATAAAAAACAAAGTAAGTGTAGGTGAGGATGAGCAGCAGTTGGGACCCTGTGCACTGCTGGTGGGAATTTGAAATGCTGCAGTCACTGCACAAGACAGCACAGCATGTTCTGAATACAAACACAGCACTCCTGTATGAACCAGCCACTCCACTTCTGGCTATGTTCCTAAAGAAGTGAAAGCAGGTTCCAGAAGAGAGAAATTGCGCAACCTTGTAAATTACAGCATTATTCACAACAGTCAACAGGTGGAAGCAAACCAACATCCATCAACAGACGAATGGATAAATGTGGTACATACATAGGATGGAATATTATTCAGCTATAAAAAGGAAATGCTGACATATGTTACAGGAGGGATAAACCGTAAAGACATTACATTAAATAAACTGGCTACAAAAGGGCAAATATTCTATGATACCTCTTATAACAGGTGTTAAAGCAGTCCAATTCATAGAGAAAGAAAGTAGAATGGGAGTTACCAAGGGCTGGGACAAAGGGAGAAGGGGGAATTGTGGTACAGGGTTTCAGTTAGGATAGATGAGAAAATTCTGGAGATGGATTGTCATACAGTTATACAACATAAATGCTGATAGTGTTTTCAAGAGGGCAGAATAGGAAGGCAGCTTACTGCTCTAGTCTAGATGAAGATGGTTAAGAAAAATAAAGGTGAGAGGCTGCAACCTCAGGGCACAGTTAGGGAGAAAAAGGCAGAAGAAACCATTAGAGGGACACTGTGCATCTACGTGGAGGGTGTGGATGCACACAACTCAGGACCCCAGCGACCAAGAGCCTCAGCACCAGCTTTGGAGTGAGGAGACACCAGACTGCTGCAGGCCAAGCCACTGGCAAGAAGGCTGTGGGAAGAGTCTGGTATGAGTCTGGATTGGAGCCTGGAGGGGGGACAGTGAACAGGGTTTCTGTTTCTCCCTGACCCGCCGGCACCAGTGTCCTGTCCTATAACGAGCTGAGAGGGCAGGCAGCATTTTGGACACACATAACAGCTGTGCCCACTGGGGTCCATGTGCCCAGCAACCTGCCGAGAGGAAATTCCCGAGTCTGGGTGGGATAACTGACAGGGGGCTGTGTGCCCGTGACTGTGGGAGCCTCATGTGCTATGACTGTGAAAACACTGGCTGCATCGGAGGGCGCAGGGTGTGGCTGGGTCTCTGGGCAGTCACTGTGGTGGCTCCACATGCTGGAGGTCCCTGATTCCCTGGTGAGGGTCACTGCTACAGGATCCATGTCCACCCCGAGGACTGCAGGGATACTTTGAGTTGTTCTCATGGCAGCATGGATGAGAGTTGTACCCACTGGGGCTATTGCCCAGGCGCTGGTCTCCTTAGAGAGGAAGGGAGCATGAGAATATACCAACATAGCTGAACAAGCTTCCCCTCTGATAAAAAAAAAAAATTTACCAAACCTAACTTGGGTGTCACCTTGGACACATCCCTCACCCGGAGCACTGAACAGAGCTCCCTGATCACTAATAGCACACACTCGGGTTATTACTGAAACAGCAGAGGCATAGTTCAAAGATAAAAGCCATCACAGGGCCAAAACAAACAAAAAAACCCAACAACTATCACCACAAATACCTAATAATAAATGCAGAAATTCAAGAAACAAGGATAAGGACAATGTGACACCCCCAAAAGAACACAACATTTCAATACCAGAATGTGAAGATGAAGAGACTGACAAAACACCAGAAATGGAATTAAAAAACTAATCACAGGATTACCTAGAAGTAATCAGAAGCAAATTCATTAACTAAAGAAACCTGTACATGGCATGAAAGAGACTTTTTCCCATGAAACTGAAATTTTACAGAGAAGTGAAAAGGAATTATTGGAAATGAAGGATTCAGTAGAACCAATAAAAGTACTATGGATAGCCATAAGAACAGACTTGGTAAGGCAGAAGAGAGAATATCCAAGTTAGAAAACAAACCTTTGAAAATTTTATGGACAAAAAAAAAGGGGGGGGGGAGAAATTGGAAAACTGAAAAACACCATTGGAATTTATGGGATACTAACAAATGACCCAACATACAGGTCTTAGGAGTTCTTGAAAGGGTGGAAAGATGGAATGGATTTGCAGGCCATTTTAGTGAAATAATTACATAAAGAAAGGGATGTCCAAAAAGGAAGCACTTAGAACTCCTAATAGACACAATCAGAAAAGATCTTCGCCACAAAACGTTGTAGTCAAACTCTCCACAGTAAAGCATAAAAGATTCTAAAATGTGCATGAGAGAAATGCCAGGTTACTTTCAGAGGCTCTCCAATTAGACTCACAGCTGAATTCTCATCAGAAATGAGATACATTCCAAGTCCTAAGAGAAAAAAACTGTCAACCTGGAATACTGGACTCTGCAAAGCTCTCATTTACAAATGAAGGTGAAATAAAGACCTTCCACAACAGAGATTGAGTTTGTCAGTACTCGTCCAGCATTACAAAAGGTACTTAAGGATGCACTACACACAGAAACATGGTCATCACTATGAAAGAAGATGAGGGCGGACAATCTCCCAGTAAAAGTACAAAGGAAATCCAAAGTAAACAATAGGAATGTTTATGGGGGAATGGCAGGGCCAAGTCCTTACTTATCAATAGTCAACTTGAATGTAAATGGCCTCAACTCTCTAGTAAAAAGGCACAGACTGGCTGAATGGATTAAAAAACAAAACCCATCTATCTGCTGCCTACAAGAAACACATCTCACCAACAAAGACACATGCAGACTGAAAGTCAAAGGATGAAAAAAAGATATTCCATGATATCAGAAACCAAAGAAAGAGCTGGTGTAGCCCAATATCAGACAAAATAGATGTTCACACAAAAACTGTTAAAAGAGACAAAGAAGGCACTATGTAATGATTAAGGGTTCAACTCAACAGGAAGATGAGGCTATTATAAATGTTTATGCACCTAATTGCAGGTCACCCACTATTTCAAAGAAATGTTAATGAATCTAGAGAGAGACATAGACTCAAACACTGTAGTAGCGGGGACTTGAATATCCCACTTTAAGGGCAGCCCTGTGGCGCAATGGGTTAACACCCTGGTCTGAAGCGCTGGCACCCATATGGGTGCCAGTTCAAGACCTGGCTGCACCACTTCCAATCCAGCTCTCTGTTATGGCCTGGGAAAGCAGGAGAAGATTGTCCAAGTCTTTGGGCCCCTACTCCCGCATGGGAGACCTGGAGTTAGCTCCTGGCTCCGGATCAATGCACCTCTGGCCATTGTGGCCAATTGGGGAGTGGACTATCAGATGGAAGACCCCTCTCTCACTTTCTCTCTCTCTCTCTGCCTCTACTCTCTCTGTGTAACTCTTTCGAATAAATAAATAAATAAATCTTTTTTAAAAAAATCCTACTTTCAGCAATGGACAGATCAAGCAAACAGAATATCTGCAAGCAAACAGTAGAGTTAACACTATAGACCAAATGGACCAAACAGATAACTACAGAACTTTTCATCCTACAAATGCAGAATGCACATTCTTCTCACCAGTGCATGGAACCTTCTCTAGGGTAGACCACATGCTAGGCCATAAAGCAAGTCAAAGCAAATAAAAAAATCAAAATCATATCATGCATCTTCTCTGACTACAATGGAATGAAGCTGGAAATCAGCAACTCAGGAATCTCTAGAACATATGCAACACATGGAGACTGAACAATATGCTCCTGAATGAACAGTGGGTCACTGAAGAAATCAGAAAAGAAATTTAAAAATTTCTGGAAACAAATAAAGATGAAAATACAACATAGCAAAACTTATGGGATAGGGCAAAAGCAGTGTTAAGAGGAATGTATATAGCAATTGGTGCCTATATCAAGAATTGGAAAGATACCAAATAAGTGAGCTATCAATGTATTTCAATGAGGTAGAAAAACAATAACAAACCAAACTCAAAAACAGTACAAGAAAAGAAATAATTAAAATTAGAGAACAAAAAAATTGAAACCAAAAAATTCAAAAGATCAGAGAAAAGAGAAGCTGGCTTTTTGAAAAAATAAAACTCACATTGGCCCAACTAACCAACAACAACAACAAAAAAAAGGAAACCTAAATCAATGAAATTGATATGAAAAAGGATATGGAATAGATACCACAGAAATAAAAACAATCATCAGAAACTACTACAAATAGCTGTATGCCAACAAAATGGGAAACCTACAGGAATGGATAGATTCTTGGACACATACAACTTACCTATATTGAGCCATGAAGACATAGAAAACCTAAACAAAACAATAACCAAGACAGAAATTGAATTAATAATAAGTCTCCCAGCAAAGAAAAGCCCAGAACCCAATGGCATCACTGCTGAATTCTACCAGACATTTAAAGAAGTACTAACTCCAATTCTTCTGAAGCTATTCAAAAACAATTAAAAGGGACAGAATCCTCCTAAATCCTTTCTATGAAGCCAGCATCACCTTAAATCCTAAACCTGGAAAAGATACAACAGAGAAAGAGAACTACAGACCCGTTTCTCTGATGAATATAGATGCAAAAATCCTCAATAAAATATTATCCAATCAAATCCAACATCAGAAAGATCATTCACTTAGACCAAGTGGGATGGTTCAACATTCACAAATCAATGTGATACAGCACATTAACAAATTGAAGAACCAAAACCATATGATTATCTCCATAGATACATAGAGAGCATCTGATAAAGTTTAACACCCTTTCATGATGAAAACTCTAAGCAAATTGTATATAGAAGAAATATTCCTCAAGGCAATGTATGAAAAACCCAAGACCAGCTTCATAGTGAATGGGGGAAAGTTGGAAGCATTCCCACAGAGATCCAGAACCAGACAAGGATACCCACCCTCATTATTGCTATTCAATATCACCCTGGAAGTTTCAGCCACAGTCATTAGGTAAAAAAAAGAAATCAAAGGGATACAAATTGAAAAGGGGGAAGTCAAACTATCCCTGTTTACAGATGACATGATTCTATATATAGGGGATCTGGAAGACTCCACTAAGAAACTACTGGAAATGATAGAAGAGTTTGGTAAAGTGGCAGGATATAAAATCAACACACAAAAATCAATAGCCTTTGTCTACATAGACAATGCCATAGCTAAGAAAGAACTTCTAAGTTCAATCAAAAAAAATCAAATACCTTGGAATAAATTTAACAAAGAATGGCAAAGATCTCTACAATGAAAATTACAAAACATTAAAGAAACAGAAGCCACAAAAAAGAAAAAAAATTAAGGAAAAATCTTCCATGTTCATGGTTGGAAGAATCAGTGTCATCAAATTGTCCACACTAGCAAAAGCAGTTTATAGATTCAATGCAATACCAACCAAAATGCCAAGGACATTCTTCTCAGATACAAAAAAAAAATGCTAAAATTCATATAGAAACACAGGAGACCTCAAATAGCTAACGGAATCCTATAAAATCCTATACAGGGCCGGCTTCCAACACAACTCTACTCAGAGATGCAGACCTCTGCATTTCACATCATCTTCATGGCACACAACATATCCTTTTTTGTTTATTTTGGCTATTAAAAATCATCCTTGTTCCCAGGCTTGTGTACAAAGAGGTAGTAGGCTGGTTTAGGCCCCCAGGCCATAGCTTGCCTAGATCCCTAAAGAGAACGGTGGGCTGTCTCCCCAGAAATATGCCTGCCACCTGGATGTGCACAGCTCTGGGAGCACAGGGGCTGACAGTCCTGGCTGAAGGAGAGCCTGTGTACAGTTCAATATACGGGTAAGGCTCTGGAGGCTGGGGTTCCGGAGGATGCCAGAGGCAGAACAGAGAACAAACGCACTCGCAACTGCCCGACCACCTGGACTTCATGTGAAATTCCAATGCCACGCGACAGGCCGTTGGAAAATAATTTGGAATTAGCTATCAAGAGCATTAAAGAAATGTACCTGCCATTACATACAGGTATTCTAAGACTCTCCTGAAGAAAAATAAAACTGTAACGTAGACAACATGGAACCTCATGAAATCACAAGCCATTGAGAGTAACACGGAGAAATGGCTGGGAGGAGTGGCAAAATTCAGAAAGCTGTACAATTTTTACACAGTGCTAATTATCTAAATGAAACAAATCTAGGCTTGGAAAAAAAGAAATGTTTCTAAAATGTTAACAAAGGTTCTTTTCTAACAGTGGAAAAAGTGAGAAGAAAAGGAATAAACTTTTTTTTTTTACTACCATAAAACAGAGCTTCTCACGAGAAATACAGAAAACTCTAAGGTCCTCACCAAAGGTTACTTTTATAGTCAACTGTGAGAAAAACCACATTAAAGGCTAAAGTGAGAACTTACTTCTTTCATGGGATGTGTTCTTCTTAAAGTGTTCTTTGAATATACTGCACTGAAACAGGAAAAAATAAAAGTTAGGAAATATTTAAAGCAACCAGAGAAAATACCATAACCTGACTCTTTCCAAGTATTGTCTTCCCAAATTACACTGCTCAGTAGCTGTACTAATAGTGTGCATGTAATGGAACTGAAGTTATGACGAAGAAGCAGAACCCAGACCCTGTAAACATACCAGTCAAATTATATCACCAATACATATAAAGTGACCACCTCGGTCCCTCAAGATCATGGAAAACTTCTAATCCTGCTGTCACGCTGGCCCCTGCGCCCGGATCTGTCAGGAAAGACTGACTCTCCACAGAGCTGAGCCAAGGGGACGGATACCAACATGGATGAGACTCCTCACACCCATTCCATCTGCGCCTGGCCCAGGATCACACAGCTTAACAATCCTATGAAGTAGAGGGGAGCCATGTGACAGCTCTGCACGGGCACAGAGCAACAGGCAGCCAGGCAGGAGAGGAGCCTGCAGGAAAACCCCATCGGTTCAAATCCACAGCCTACCTTCTTCCCACCCCATAACACTCTCCAGTGACCTTGGGCACACCGTAAAACAGATTAAGGTGCGGATCTTCTAGAAGTGAAAAGGAAGCAAATGCAACAACAGTGACTAGACTAACAACTGAAAACAACAGTGGCAAGAAAAACCTATATTAACATCAGCAGTCAGTGAACAAGCACTGAGCACCCTCCACAGCTGAGGCACTGCATGGGGTATTAGAGATACTTTAGTAGAATCCAGTACTAGTTCCTGACTTTAAAATACGCCTTGCAGTTTTCAAAGACTCCTTTGTGGAGGCCAGTATCAGATTAGTGTGTCTGAACCAATATTCTTCAGGTACTTTATTTGACATGATTTCAAACTGTCTCCCCTGTACCCAGGTTCATCAGTTGCCTTCACCGTCTCTTTTGCTTCCTCTGCCTGTGCAAGGTAAGCACTCCTAACTGAAGTACTTCACTATGGCTTCCCTGAGAGGGCATGCACGTGCACAGTCATAGCAGATTTCCAAAATCTAGATATTTCACATTTGCAATGTGATCATCCAACCTACAGTCCATGTCCAAATCTCATCGGCTCTCCAACACCCTTTAGGATTTTCACCCTAGCATTTTCTTCAAAGGGAAATTCAAGGGAACAGAAAATATAAGATTGCACTGGATAGGATATTTTCATAAACTTTCCGATTTGTTTCATGTGCACCTGCGTACTAACTGCGATGCAAAACATCATTGTGTGAATCACAGTTAAAAAAAAAAAGAAAGAAAGCTGGAACACTGTTTAGAGCAGTGGTCTCACGCCTGGCGCCACCCCCAGTTTCTGGCTCAGTAAGTCAAGGGTAGGGTGTAGAGTTGGAGAGTTCATACTTCTAAAGTTTCCATGCTGAAATTCCATCTTTGTCCATCTTTGTCTGGTCAGCTCATTTTTCTATTTTTTTAAAAATTATTTTGACTTACTACTATAAATGCAAGTCTTAATTTTTTATTTCTTCTTTTTTTTAAAAAAAAAAGTGGCTTAGCGTTTTATTTTATTTCTTACAAATTTCATTTATTTATTTGAGAGGTAGAGTGACAGACAGAGGGAAAGACAGAGAGAAAGGGCTTCCATCTGCTGGTTCACTCCCCAAATAGCCAAAATGATGGGGGCTGGGCCAATCCAAAACCAGAAGCCAAGAGCTTCTTCCAGGTCTCCCACATGGGTGCAGGGCCCCCAATACTTGGGCTATCTTCCAACTGCTTTCTCAGGCCATAAGCAGAGAGCTGGATCAGAAGAGGATCAGCTAGAATACAAACTGGCACCCATATGAGATGCAGGGACCGCAGGTGGAGGCTTAGCCTTCTATACCACAATGTCAGCTCCTCTATTTCCTCTTTAAAATTAAGTAGATGAGGGGTCAGCAGTGGGTTAAGACTCAGGCTGCAAAACCAGCATCCCATAGCAGAGAACTGGTTCAAGTCCAGGCTCCTCCACTTCTGATCCAGCTCCCTGTTAACACACCTAGAAAAGCAGTTGGAAGATGGCTCAGGTCCTTGGGCCCCTGCACCTACATGTAGTTCCAGACTCCTGACCCAGCCCCCACCAATGCAGTCACATGGGGAGTGAACCAGAGGATGGAAGATTCTCTCTCTCTCTCTCTCCCTTTCAAATAAATAAAATAAATCTTTAAACAAATTATATAGATAATATAACCATTTACAGAGAAAATACATGGATTGCATATACCTGTATACATACATACGAATACCACTTTTTGTGTCAACAAACATTCAAATTTACCATATGTATACAACTAATCCAACAATGTTTCTACCTGTTGAAAGTAAAAGTACAGTCCCTTCCTCCTATCTCAGGGCAGTGTTTCCTTATATGCTTCCGTCTTTACTCTTCTCTGGAAGAGCACGTTGTTGATTACTCCTCTTTCTCTTTACCTCATCTTTATGGATTCTTCCACCGCTTTTTGAACATACCCAAAAAATAAGAACCCTTTCCTCAATACTACACCATGAACCAGTTAGCAGACTCTCTCCCCTCTCATTTAAGGCCAAACTCCAAAGAAATATTCCAATCAACTGTAACTCACTCCTCAAATCACTCTAGTCTGGAGTTTTGCCACTATCATTGTACTGAACCAGTTCTCATGAAGATCACCCATGTGGCATAGCAGGTAAAGCTGAAGCCTGCTGTGCCAGTATCCCATGTGGGCACAAGTTCTAGTCCTGGCTGCTCCACTCAGATCCAGCTCTCTGCTATGACCTGGGAAAGCAGTAGAAGATGGCCCAAGTCCTTGGACCCCTGCACCCATGTGGGAGACCTGGAAGAAGCTCCTGGATTGGCCCAGCTCTGGCCATTGTGGACGTCTGCGAAGTGAACCTGCAGATGGAAGACATCCTTCTCTCTCTGCCTCTGCCTCTTGGTAACTCTGCCTTTCAAACAAATAAATAAATCTTTACAAACAAAAACAAACAGAAAACTTCCTGTTGCTAAATCCAAGTGATAATTTTATTCCTTATTTTACTTCAGTTCTCAGCACTGTTTAACTCCTTCTTAAAACACTTTCTTCCCCAGCTAGTAAGATATAATACTGTTTTCCATTCATTCATTCTGGCTGCATACTTTGAACCCTTTTCTTTCTTTACTTGCTATTTAATGTTGAAGCCCCTAAAATGTTCAAGATTCTATTATACTGTCACTTCCCATTTTGTAAAAGATTTATTATTTTATTTTATTTTATTTATTTATTTATTTTTGACAGGCAGTGTGGACAGTGAGAGAGAGAGACAGAGAGAAAGGTCTTCCTTTGCCGTTGGTTCACCCTCCAATGGCCACCGCGGCCGGCGCACTGCGGCCGGCGCACCGCGCTGATCCGATGGCAGGAGCCAGGAGCCAGGTGCTTTTTCCTGGTCTCCCATGGGGTGCAGGGCCCAAGCACCTGGGCCATCCTCCACTGCACTCCCAGGCCACAGCAGAGGGCTGGCCTGGAAGAGGGGCAACCGGGACAGAATCCGGCGCCCCGACCAGGACTAGAACCCGGTGTGCCGGCGCCGCTAGGCGGAGGATTAGCCTAGTGAGCCGCGGCGCCGGCCCTATTTTTTTATTTGAAAGGCAGAACAACAGAGAGATTTGGAGAGAGAAAGTGATCTTCTATCTGCTGGTTCACTGTTCAAATGGTTAGGCCAGGGCTGGGCCAGGTTGAAGCCAGGAGTCTGAAACACCATTTGGCTCTCCCAAATGGGTGGTAGGGCCTCAAGTACTTGGGCCATTTTTTACTGCTTTGCCTGGCACATTAGCAGGCAGCTGAAGCAGAAGTACAGCAGCTGGAACTTATACTGGCACTCTGATATGAGATGCCATTGTCTCAAGCACTGTGCCATAATGTGCCATTGTCTCAAGCTCAAACCACTGTGCCATAATGCCAGCTCCTATCACTTTACACTTTGTATGTAGAACCATCATCTATACCCGTGCCTTCACTGTTACCTAAACATAGCTGAAATATATTGTCTCTATTTCAAGTATGATTCTGAAATAGGTGACTTAACAACTTGTTGCAAAAACTATTCAAATATGATATAGCTCAATCACGCTGGTGATTCCTCTTCTTCCATCAAAGTTTAGCACTTCTTGTGCTGTCCCGTGTCTCATCCATTAGTTGAGTAAGGAAGAAATTTAGAATTACCCTTGATATTTCCTTTTCCCATGCACCCTATTTCTAATCCATCACCTAATTAACCAATTTTACCCCTTATACATTTCTTAAATCTATGTTATCTCCATTGACATACGCCAGTCTATGACGCCATGGTCTCTCCATAAGATAACAGCTATATTATTTTATTTTATTTATTTATTTATTTTTTTGACAGGCAGAGTGGACAGTGAGAGAGAGAGACAGAGAGAAAGGTCTTCCTTTGCCATTGGTTCACCCTCCAATGGCCGCCGCGGCCGGCACACTGTGGCCGGTGCACCGCGCTGATCCGATGGCAGGAGCCAGGAGCCAGGTGCTTTTCCTGGTCTCCCATGGGGTGCAGGGCCCAAGCACCTGGGCCATCCTCCACTGCACTCCCTGGCCACAGCAGAGGGCTGGCCTGGAAGAGGGGCAACCGGGACAGAATCCGGCGCCCCGACCAGGACTGGAACCCGGTGTGCCGGCGCCGCTAGGCGGAGGATTAGCCTAGTGAGCCGCGGCGCCGGCCTACAGCTATATTATTTTTACACATCATTGTATCTGAATCTGTATCTCTTCTCATCCATCCCAAACTAATTCAAAGTGTCTTCAAAAAGTTCATGGAAAATGTGTAGTATGAAAAAACTGGGCATAGGTTTCAATTTTTGGCACCAAAATAAATTTATCTCTACTCCATTTTCTTTTCTTTTTTAAAAAAGATTTATTTTATTGAAAGACAGAGTTACAGAGAAGCGGAGGCAGAGAGAGAGTGAGGTCTTCCATCCACTGGTTCACTCCCTAGATGGCCGAAATGGCCAGAGCTGCGCCCATCTGAATCTAAGAGCTGGGAGCTTCCTCCAGGCCTCCCATGCGAGTGCGAGGGCCCAAGGACTTGGGCCATTCTCTACTGCCTTCCCAGGCCATAGCCAAGAGTTTATAGGAAGTGGAGCAGTCAGGACACAAACCGGCACCCATATGGGATGCCAGCACTGCAGGCAGCGGCTTTACCAGCTGCACCACAGCACCGGCCCCTCTCAACTCCATTTTCTATAAACTTTTAAAGTACTTTAATACATCCACCATCCTCTAGACAGTCATCTGATCATGAAGAGCCTGCTCAAAACACTTTAGTAATTTTCCATTTCTCTGAGGACATAGATCAAAATCCCTGGGTAAAAACTCTGTTGTCTTGGTTCCCACTTTTCCCAATTCTCTTCACCCCTTGTTTAAATTTTTAGACATATTAATTAAGATACCATGCTGCTTCTTTCCCTGTGCTTTGTATAAAATTCTTCTATTTCTTTTCTCTATAGGACTAATTCCTAACTTACCTTTAGGTCCTACTTCACTTACTACCTTCCTTAGGAGGCTGTCCTGATATTTCTGCCTAGCACAGATCTTCCTATCTCATACATTCATGGTCACATTTACCTCTTCTCCACTAAGTGTATCACTTCAATGAGGTTATACTAATTTGGATAATCATTTAATTAATAATGTATTGTACATGTGCGAATGAAAATGTCTATTTTTGTACTCTTAGGACTAACATAATATCCAGTTAGCATTAAGAATTTGTTAAGTACAAGTAAAATTTTGGTAGCTTTTGAAATTCAAAATAACTTATAAAGAATTTATGCATTTGAGGGTATTTAACAAGGAAGGGGACTTTGTGTGAATTTGCCTTTTGCTGCCATTATTGGTCAAAATGTGATCCTCATGAAATTGGGAAGACTCAGGGGTGCCCTACAGGTTAACTAGGGGCAGACAAGGTGGGTGGTTAAAAGACAGGAACAATACCCACCCCAACCCCTGAATCTGTGCTACACTCTCACCAGAACAGTTTTGATTTTTCCTGTGTTATAATTAGAAGTCCATGGAATGTTTTGCTTGAATAAGTGTGCCCTCCTCCTTCTCCCCTTCAGAAAGATTTGAAAGCTACTGAATGAGCTAAATATCAGTGTATGGATTAGAAAACTGAAGCTGATTTTAGAGAAGCAGAATGACCCAAAGCTGCAGAGGACTAACATAAATCTGTGTCAGATGGGAAAATGAAAAACCCTCAAACACAGCAACATCCCCTGCCTTCTTCTCCTGTCTCATTCTTGCTGTTTCCTTTTGCCTGCTATAACTCTCACAATATTTGCTACATTTTCAAGAAATGGACTTCCCAGGATAACTATGAATATTTCATTGTCTGACTTTGGAAAAGACTCACCTGGCAAGTATGTTTTCTAGGCAATTTTCATTCTTCATTTGCCGGATGGAAATTGAAAAGATTTTTCAATGGTGGAACTCTCCCAAAATAACTGATGGGCTGTAATTCATTTTTTTATTTCTGAAATGATTGGAAAATATTTAACATATATTTAATATTTAATATAATATTAAATTATAATATTAAATATTAATATGTAATATATAAAACAGTTCAATTTTATATAAGCAATTTATCTATGCCAAGAAATCCTATAAGCTGAAAATGAAGTGGAAGCAAAATATATTATTATCCTTACTTTGCAAACACCAGAGGGCAGTAAATACTGTAGAAAAAGTCACAAATGTTTCAAATATTATGTAAATAGATTATACTACAAGTAGTAAAGAAAAGTTAAAATAGGGCCAGCACCTGCAGTGCTGGCATCCCATATGGGGGCCAGTTCGTGTCCCACCTGCTCCTATTCAATCCAGCTCTCTGCTATAGTCTGGGAAAGCAGTAGAAGATGGCACAAGTCCTTGGGCCCCTGCAGCCATGAGGAGACCCTAAAGAAGCTCCTGGCTCCTGGCTTAAGATTGGCCCAGCTCTGGTTTGCCATTTGGGGAGTGAACCAGTGGATGGAAGACCTCTCTCCCTCCCTCTCTCTCTGCCTCTGCCTCTCTGTAACTCTGAAGTTCAAATAAATAAATAAATCTTTAAAAAAAAGAAAGAAAAGTTAAAATAATAAAGTATGTATGAACTTGAAAGAGTCTCTGTCTAAATAGAATATATAAGGTTCTTCAGGATAAGAGAATACATATTCATTGTAATCTACAGTAACATGTTGCCATGAAGGGAATGTGACGGAAATCAGCCAAAAAAAATTCTTTGCTCAGGAATCTTAAAATGATCTGATATCTGTACTATACTAAATCATATGGGTATGTACCATCACCTCACACTCCCCCACTTCCCTCCTTTCATGTCTAGTTCCTCTATCCTTATCTCTTTATTCTGCTTCCATCTTTAGTTTTAGATCTATATCTCTGGACATATATATAATATATATCATTCAAAACAGTGAGGAAAAATTCTTTTTAAAAGATTTTTTAAAAATTATTTGACAGGTAAATTACAAACAGTGAGAGGGAGAGACAGAGAGAAAGGTCTTCCTTCCATTGGTTCATTCCCCAAATGGCCACAATGGCCGGAGCTGTACCAATCCGAAGCCAGAAGCCAGGAGCCAGGAGCCAGGAGCTTCTTCCTGGTCTCCCACGCAGGTGCAGGGGCCCCAGCACCTGGGCCATCCTCCACTGCCTTCCCAGGCCACAGCAGAGAGCTGGATTGAAAGAGGAACAACTGGGACTAGAACCGGCGCCTATATGGGACGCCGGTGCCGCAGTTGGAGGATTAACCTAGTGCGCCACGGCTCTGGCCACAAGGAAAAATTCCTAATATTGCAATAGAAATTGAGAACACCACCAAAACATACTTTCACAGAAGTAACATAATTATCAATGACAAAAATTACACAGACACATGCATACATAATATTTAAACTTTCACGAAAAATGTGCAATGAAAAAATTATGTATAGAGATTTAAAAAATGTATGCATCAAAATAAACTTACTTATCTATTCCACTTTTCTGTGAACTTTTTGAAGTATCCTGTATATTTGGATAAAAAATGTTCAGTTTATAATAGTAATCAAACAATGCACTAAAGGACAAAAACAAAATTATAGTATTCACCATTGTCAAATATATAGCAAAACAGGCACTCTAACCTATTACAAGCAGTAGTATTAAACTGTTACAAGATCCTTCAGGGGCTGGCACTGTCGTGTATCGGGAAAAGCCATCCACACGGATGCTGGTTCAAGACCTGGCTGCTCCACTTCCAATCCAGCTCTCTACTATGGCCTGGGAAGCAGAAAGACCTCTCTCTCTGCCTCTCCTTCTCTCTCTGTGTAACTCTGACTTTCAAGTAAATAAATAAATCTCTTAAAAATAAAAGATCCTTCAGAAAATAATGTGAATTTTCTATTCTGCCCAATTTATTCATTCATTTGTTTATTAGTAGTATAGGCACAAGGTTTCTTCTTATAGGCAATGGCTTGTGATCCATTGGTAGCATTATTTATTTTGATATTTTACTTCCTGAGTTGGACATGAGGAGTCCCTTCAGGCTAGCCTGAATGTACTTTTGAATATTACTATTATTATCATTATTCTACTATAAGTATTTCTTTACTTTGTAGAACCATAAAATGTCCCTGGATCATTTAATACTTTTTCTTTTACTGGAAAACCTTGGAGAATTCCAATCCAATTCTACCAGTTCTTTTATTTCTAACCTTGCTATATTTAATGTTTCATCTTCCTTCTCCAAAAGTGAAAATCCTGGCTTCAGGCATATTCACTGTCTTTCCTCATTTACTCAATCAGGCAATCCACAGGAATTATTTTCAGAATTGCTACATACCTACTACTGAGAGATGTACTCCTACCAAGCAGAGTAAAGTTCAGTTTATAGATCTCCTTGTCTTTAGAATAAAGATGTATGTCCAAGTACAATGCTTAAAAGTTCATTGGTTTAAAAATAATTTTAAAAAGTTGCTTGGTTAGTGCTTTTATCTCCTTATGTATCGTTATGTTACTTGAAAAGGTTTTTTGTGTGTGTGCTTGTGAACATAATATTTTTTTTGAATTTAACTACTGGAAAAACTTGATTTTTAGGTCTTTATGTACTGATACTTATTAATGCATTATAATTTAATTACAAATTAGAAAAACTTCCATTTAGAATCAGTATCATTAAAATGTCTATACTACCTAAAGCAATCTAGATATATTCGATGCAATCCCCATCAACAATACTAATGACATTTTTACAGAATTAGAAAAAACAACCCAAAATTCATATGGAATCACAAACAACCCAGAGTAACCAAGATGATCATGAGCAAGAAAAATCAAACTTGGAGTTATCAAAATACCTGACTTCAAAGCTTACTACCAAGCTCTAATAATTAAAATGGCATGGTACTAGCATAAAAACTGACATAGATCCATGGAACAGAACACAGAGCCCAGAAATTAATCCACATACATGCAGCCAACTGAATTTGGACAAAAGTGCTCAGACCATAAAATGGAGTAAGGATAATCTCTTCAACAAATGGTGCTGGGAAAACCAGGTGTTTGTACACATACACACATATGTATAGAAGAATGGAAGTAGATACTACCTGTCACCGTATACAAAAATTAACTCAACATGGATCAAAGACTTAAATTTAAGACCTAAGACTATGATGCTGCTGGAAGAAACTGTAGGGGAAACACTCCACGACATTGGTGTAGGGGATGACTTCTTGGACAAGACTCCCGATGAGCAGGTGACAAATGCAAAACGGAACAAATGGAGTTTTATCAAACTCACAAGCTTCTGTACAGCAAAGGAAATGATCAATACCATGAAGAAATATGCAACAGAATAGGAAAAATATTTGCAAGCTACCTATCCAACGAAGAATTACTATCCAGAATATATCAGTAACTTAAAAAACTCAATAAAAACCAACAAATCCAGGTAAGAAATGAACAAAGGACCTCAATAGACAGTTCTCAAAAGAAGAAATACAAATGGCCAACAAATATATGAGTAAATGCTCAACATCACTAGCCGTCAGGAAAATGCAAATCAAAACCACAATGAGATATCACTTCACCATCTCAGAATGGCTAAAATCCAAAAGACAGAGAGTAACAAATACTGAAAAGAATGTGGAGAAAGGGAAATATTTATACACTGTTCATGGGAATGGAATTAGTAAGCCATTATGAAAACAGTATGGGGATTTCTTAAAAAACTAGAAATTGACTTGCCATATGATCCAGCAATCCCACTACTGGATATATACTCAAAAGACATGAAAATGTTGTATCAAAGTGAAATCTATACCACCATGTTCATAGCAGCACTGTTTAAATAGCCCAAATTTTGGCCAGTGCCGCGGCTCAATAGGCTAATCCTCTGTCTGTGGCACCAGCACCCAGGGATCTAGTCCCGGTTGGGGCGAAGGATTCTGTCCCGGTTGCCCCTCTTCCAGGCCAGCTCTCTGCTGTGGCCAGGGAGTGCAGTGGAGGATGGCCCAAGTGCTTGATCCCTGCACCTGCATGGGAGACCAGGAGGAAGCACCTGGCTCCTGGCTTCAGATCGGTGCAGCACGCCAGCCACAGCAGCCATTTTTGGGGTGAACCAACGGAAAAGGATGACCTTTCTCTCTGTCTCTGTCTCTGTCTAACTCTGCCTATCAAAAAAAAAATAGCCCAAATTTAGAGTAAACCAAGATGTCCACAATCAGATAAAAAAAATAAAGATATGGGGCCAACACTGTGGCTCAGGTGGTTAATGCCCTGGCCTGAAGCGCCGGCATCCCATATGGGCACTGGTTTGAGTCCCGGCTGCTCCACTTCCAATCCAGCTTTCTGCTATGGCCTGGAAAACAGTAGAAGATTGCCCAAGTCCTTGAGCCCCTGCCCCGGCATGGGAGACCTGAAAGAAGCTCCTGGTTCCTGGCTTTAGATTGGTGCACTTCTAGCTGTTGCAGCCAATTGGGGAGTCAACCATCGGATGGAAGACCTCTTTCTCTCTCTCTCACTGCCTCTCCTCTCTCTGTGTAACTCTGTCTTTCAAATAAATACATAAGTCTTAAAAAAAAAAATGAAAGAAAGAAAGAAAAAGAAAGGCCAGCTGGCACCCCGGGTTCTAGTCCCAGTTGGGGCGAAGGATTCTGTCCCAGTTGCCACTCTCCAGCCCAGCTCTCTGCTGTGGCCCGGGAGTGCAGTGGAGGATGGCCCAAGTGCTTGGGCTCTGCATCCACATGGGAGACCAGGAGGAAGCACCTGGCTCCTGGCTTCGGATCGGCGCAGCGGCCATTTGGTGGGTGAACCAACAGAAGGAAGATCTTTCTCTCTGTCTCTCTGTTTAACTCTGCCTGTCAAAAAAAAAAAAAAAAGAATGCCATACTATTATAGTTTAATGATATGTGATTACTTTTAAATTTACTATATAAGGGTGATATATTCATGTTTCCATTAAAATTTGTATTTATAGCTGTTGGCTAAATTCCCACTAAACTATGGTTGTTTTCCTTTTTACTTGTTAAATTTCTTATCTAGTGAAACCTTTTTGCTGTAATATAATTTTAACATGTGCTATATCAAAAACTATAAAAAGATAGAAAGAAGGAAAGGAAAGAAAGAAAAAAGGAAAGAGAGAGAGAAAAGAAAGGGAGAGAGAGGGGAAATGGAAGAGATGGTGGGAGGGAAACAAGGGGAGGGAGGGAGGAAAGGAAAATGGGAATACCATTATATTCTTAGAATTGTAGCTACGAACTCTATTGAATCTGTTAAAAACTAAAACCTCCATTTATTTAGTTTCATAATGTTTACTTTTTTTCTAGAAAGAAGAGTACCAGGTAGCCCTAAGTGGAAAATAAATATCCATGAGTTTACACGATATAAATGATTGCATAAATGAACTGAGGATAAGAGGCAAATTTTCCATGTAAAAAAAGTCCAAATAATTTATGTAGTTACTTTGTCTTTGATGAGTTGCAGCATAAACCTCCAATTCCTTAAGTGTGCACTACGTCTTGTGTCTTCCTTCCAAAAATACAGAATGAAGAGGAGGTTAAAAGAGTGTACAGTTAAGAAATCTACAAAATACTACCTTAGCTCAGTGATCAAAGTCAACAGCAATGGTAATTTCTCCTGTCGAGGGTAATGACTCTAAATAAACCGCCCTAGTCTGCTTAAATAAATCACCCTAATCTAACCATGACAGAGCCATCAATCATACCTCGATTGAATGACACTGCACAAAATACATGAAAAGTATTCCTCACAATGGCGGAAGTCATTAAAAACTAGAGAAAGTCTGAGGAACTGTCACAGTGTACAAAACAATTGCAGGTAATATGGTATCCTGGATGGGATATTAGAACACAATAAGATATTGGGTGAAAAGTAAGGAATTCCAAATAAGTATAAACTTTACTTAAGGATAACATACCTATTTTGGTTCATTCATTGTTTAATTAGTTTAAGATATGTTAATAAGAGGGGAAACTGGCTGTGGGACATCAGAGGAACTCTCCTTGCTATCCCTGACATTTTCATTAATAAAGCTGAAACTGTTATAAAGCAAAAATTTTATTTTAGAATTCAATGTAAAGTAATTCGAAGATGTAAGACATATGATGAGAAAAACTTGGATCATATGTTCCACCTCTTTTACATAAATACCTATTTTTTAAATGTTTTAGCAACTTCTTATGCTTTTCTCTCTCTATTTCTCCCTCTTTTCCCTCCCTTTTCCTTTTTTTTTAAACTTTTATTTAATGAATATAAATTTCCAAAGTACAGCTTATGGATTACAATGGCTTGCCCCCCATAACGTCCTTCCCACCCGCAACCCTCCCCTTTCCCACTCCCTCTCCCCTTCCATTCACATCAAGATTCATTTTCGTTTATCTTTATATACAGAAGATAAGTTTAGCATACATTAAGTAAAGATTTCAACAGTTTGCTCCCACACAGAAACATAAAGTGAAAAATACTGTTTGAGTACTAGTTATAGCATTAAATCTCAATGTACAGCACACTAAGGACAGAGATCCTACATGAGGAGTAAGTGCACCGTGACTCCTGTTGTTGACTTAACAAATTGACACTCTTGTTTATGGCCTCAGTAATCACCCTAGGCTCTTGTCATGAGCTGCCAAGGCTATGGAAGCCCCCTGAGTTCACTGACTATGATAATTTTTGACAAAACCATGGTCAAAGTGGAAGTTCTCTCCTCCCTTCAGAGAAAGGTACATCCTTCTTTGATGACCTGTTCTTTCCACTGGGATCTCACTCGCGGAGATCTTTCATTTAGTTTTTTTTTTCTTTTTTTTTTCCCCCAGAGTGTCTTGGCTTTCCATGCCTGAAATACTCTCATGGGCTTTTCAGCCAGATCCGTATGCCTTAAGGGCGGAAGCCAGACAGCTACTTTTTTTTTTTTTTTTGACAGGCAGAGTGGACAGTGAGAGAGAGAGAGACAGAGAGAAAGGTCTTCCTTTGCCATTGGTTCACCCTCCAATGGCCGCCGGGGCCAGCGCGCTGCCGTCGGCACACCGCGCTGATCCAATGGCAGGAGCCAGGTACTTATCCTGGTCTCCCATGGGGTGCAGGGCCCAAGGACTTGGGCCATCCTCCACTGTACTCCCTGGCCACAGCAGAGAGCTGGCCTGGAAGAGAGGCAACCAGGACAGAATCCGGTGCCCCAACCGGGACTAGAACCCGGTGTGCTGGCACCACAAGGTGGAGGATTAGCCTAGTGAGCCACAGCGCTGGCCAAGACAGCTACATCTTATAAACTTCTCATCAACTAAAATCCTACCAAGACTTGCAGAAGTGAAATAGGCACTGGAAATAGTAACAAATCATACCAAAGTTGGAGTACCAGTTTGAACTCTGATGATTCATCAGCTCAGTAGGATTGACCTTGGGAGAGGAGCTGTCTCTGAAAACCTTACACTTGCTCTATATCACAATCCTTTACTTTTTTTCTACTTTTGCCTATGCAATTAGTCTGTTACCCATGTCACTGTATGTACATAATATTCACCCCTCTTGACAAGAGCTCTCTGTATCTAAATTGTTATACATGGATCTTCTGCTTTTCCTTGGTCTTTTGCTTCTCTGATTGTCATTACTAAGAGATGCTGAGACAGTGGAAGAGATGGAGAGAGTAGATGCAATGTAGTTGTGTTTACTGCCCACAACCTCCTTGGACTGTGTGAGAGATGCTGGAGAAGGGAGTCATTAGAACCACAGCATGCGGGCCAGCACTGTGGTATATATGGTAAAGCCACCACCTGTGGTGCCAACATATCATATGGGTGTGTAGACCTAACTGTTCAAATTCCCATCCAGCTCTCTGCTATGGCCTGGGAAAGCAGTGGAAGATGATCCATGATCCAAGTGCTTGGGCCCCAGCACCCATGTGGGAGACTGGTAAGAAGCTCTTGGCTCCTGCATTGCAGCCATTTTGGGAGTGAACCAGAGGATGAAAGACTTTTCTTTCTTGGCGATGGCACAGTGGTGTAGCAAGCAAAGCTGCCACCTGCAGTATCAGCATCCCTTATGGGCACCGGTTTGAGTCCCAGCTGTTCCACTTCCATTCCAGCTCTCTGCTATGGCCTGGGGAAGCAGTAGAAGGTGGCTCAAGTCTTTGAGCCCTTGCACTCCCGTGGGAGACCTGGAAGAAGCTGCTGGCTCCTGGCTTCTAGGTTTGGAGACTGAACATCAAGACTGGGTTGCTCCATTAGCTTAACTTCTAGTGAGGGCTTCATTGTAATGGCATCATGGTGAGAACATGGATGAGCGGGATCAAAGCCAGAGAATGAAGAGTAGGTCAAGCTCTCTTATAACTCCCTCTTAAGGGGGCTGAGATAACTACATGAATCCCTTCTGAAGGAAACACCCCAGTGATCTAATCACCTTCCACTAGGCCCCATCTTGAAAGGTTCCACCACCTCCGCATCACCACACTGAGGACCAAGCCTCTAGGAGAACAAACCATATTCAAACCACAGAATTTTCTTTTACTCAATAATAAGTCACTGAGATTCTGACTGTTATTTGTCAGAGAAGTAAATATTCCATGATTAAGGTCATGACTAATCTGTGTATGTCTTTTTCTTTTCTTCTTCTTCTTCTTCTTCTTTTTTTTTTTTTTTGTTGTGCTTGCTTACAAATACCTAGCATAAGGGAGAAAGGGAACTAAAAAAAGATGTGATTAACAAGCTCCTCCTTAAAATATCAGATTACAAACCACATCTGGCTCAGTTATAAACAGGGGAGTCAAAGGTGGTCTGGATGCTTTATATCTTTGGTGAAAACCATGTAGTCCCTGAGTGGAACTCCCAAAAGAAGATGTAATTAGAAGGATTAAACCAGAGATATAACCATGGAGGCAATAATTTCACTCTTTGTACTACAGGTTGAAATTACATAGAAATTAGGCACTTTGAAAATAGGCTATATTCTTAAACATATTTTATAAAAGGTCTGACAAATTTTTGTGGACTTACATTTTATACTTGCACTAACTTAAAGCTATGTTGTTTCAATTAGGTTGGTTTTCTATTTAACCCAAGTTTTAAGGACTTTCATGGAATTTTAGAAAAGTTTTATGGTTTAAGGAAATATGAATTGTCCAACTGCATATTTGAACCCAAGCATTGAATTATCTTGCAATTGCAGCCTATCATTACTTAGAAGCTTTTATTTCATTGTTACAGCACTGAAAGTCACCTGAATATAGCTTCATGGAGAATGTTAACTAATGTGTGAGTCCATTTGGTCTTAAAAGCTACTTCCATTGCTCAGTCAAAATTTGTGTTGATTTTTAAAAAATCTTTATTTATTTGAAAGGCAATGCTACCTAGACAGGGTTAGAGAGAGAGACAGAGAGAGAGACAGAGAGAGAGAGGGAGATATCTTGCATCTGCTGATTCACTCCCCAAATGCCTGCAATGGCCAGGGCAGGACCAGGCTAAAGCCAAGAGACAGGAGCTTCATCTGGATTTCCCACATTGGTAGAAGGGCCCCAAGGATTTGGGCCATCTTCCACTGATTTTCCAGGTGCATTAGCAGGGAGTTGGATGGGAAGTGGAACAGTCAGGACTTGAACTGGTGCTCTTATGGGATGCTAGAATTGCAGGAGTTGGCTTAGCCCACTCTGCCACAATGCCAGTCCCTGTATAGACATATTTATTCATCAGGTAGTTGCTTTTAAAGTTCAGAAATCTTTGGGTCTGCCCCATAAATTACTAGAAGTATTATAGCCTAATAAAAATAAATCCTTTCATAAAAATTACAGGAATTAATATACACTTAACAATAAAGAGCTCCATTTTCTCTAAAACTCTACCACTTTAACTATAGAAAGCTTCAACAAAAAATAAATACAATGAAAACAGCATCCTGTGGTTTAATATTTGGACAAATAAAAACATGTCACTACATTTAATCCACCAAAAACTCGAGGTAGGAATTATATCCTCTATTATATATATAAGGAAACCGAGACTGAGAGAAGTTCATAGACTCAGAAAATATCACACAGTTAAAATGTGAGAGAGCTATGGTATGAACTATGGTCTATCAGGGTCAGAACTGTGTTGCAGAGGGTTAAGCTGCTGTCTATAGTGCTGGCATCTCATATGGGCTGCTCTACTTCTGATCCAGCTCCCTGCAAATGTGCTTGGGAGGGCAGGGGAGGATGGCCCAAAGGTTTGGGCCCCTGCACCCAAGTAGGAGACCCGGAAGAAGTGCCTGGCTCCTGGCTTTGGATTGGCCCAGCTCTGGCTGTTGCTGCCACTTGGCAGCAGATGGAGGACCTCTCTCTCTCTCTGCCTCTGCTTTTGCCTCTCTGTAACTCTGCCTTTCAAATAAATAAATTTAAATTGCATTTAAAAGATATATTTGAGAGTTACAGAGAGAGACAGACAGACAGAGAGAGATCTTCCATCTGCTGATTCCTTCCACAAATGGCTTCAATGGCCATGGCTAAGGCAGGCCGAAGCTTGGGGCCTGGAACTCCCTCTGAGTCTTCCACATGGATGACAGGGACCCAATTTCTCAGACCATCTTATGATGCTTTCTCAGGCACATTAACTGGGAGTTAGATTGGAAGTGGAGCAGCCAGAATTCGAATTAGTGTTCATATGGGATACCAGGGTTGCAGGTGATGCCTTAACTCACTGTGCCATGATGCTGGTCCCCAATGCACATGCTTATTTGAATTTTACAACAACTTGAGGAGATGGCTGGAACAAGTCAGATATGTAATATTCACAGAGAAGGGATCTGGGGTCAAAGAAGCCAAGTTACCTATCTATGGTTATTGTGCTGCCTACCTTATTAGGCAACAGACACAAGAATAGAATGCAGGTTTTCTGACTCCTAGTACAAAGCCCATACATTAGCATATACTGTTTCAGAACGTGGGCTACAGTGATGTTGAAAATATCTGGGATAAGTGACAAGTTTACAGGTAAAACAGATGAATGAAAATGACAAGTAGTCACAAAGAAAGAATCTTATCCTAGTGGTTAAAGTTTTGATGATATGTAGAGAAACTGAGAAAGGAAACTGATCCAGACCACAGACAGGAGGTGCCATATTTTTTAAATTCCAGGAGAGAAAGTATTAACTAGAAAGATGCCTTTTCTGGCTTCCAGAATTTAGCTCATAAACTAAAGCTCTTCACAGTGAGTTAAGTATACTGATTATATCAGGCTGCTATAATTAAAAAAAAAACACATGCAGATGTTGTTCAGTGCATATATTTCACTACCATACAGCTCAGACTTTTCCCCACATGTTATATTGTGACAGCCCTAAATGGTCTTTCCTATAACAAATTCATATCTTTACATAGAGAGTCAGCAAGCAAGTATTTGAAGCTGCAGTCCACAGTTTATTTTCTAAAATATTGCCATTTTTATCTTTATGACTGTGTGTAATCACTGAAGTATTTTTGCATGCTATGCTTAGTATAAGACACAAAGATAAGTCTTTGTCTTTGACAAAAGGTAAGTCAAAAAAGTGCTATCAGGGGCCTGCATCATGGCACAGCGGCTTAACATCCTGGCCTGAAGTGCTGGCATCCCACATGGGCACCGGTTCTAGTCCTGGCTGCTCCACTTCTGATCCAGCTCTCTGTTGTGGCCTGGGAAAGCAGTAGAAGACGGCCCAAGTCCTAGGGCCCCTGCACCCACGTGGGAGACCCAGAAGAAGCTCCTGGCTCTGGATCGGCACAGTTCCGGCCATTGCAGCCATCTGTGGCGTGAACCAGCAGATGGAAGACCTCTCTCTCTGTCTCTACCTCTTTCTGTAACTCTGTCTTTCAAATAAATAAAACAAATCTTTAAAAAAGAAAGTCCTATCAGGTGCTTGTAATAATTCAAATGAAGGCTAAATAGTTTGGAAGGCTAAAAATAAAAAATGACTTTGGGGCCCCAAAATAGTATTTGACTCTGTTCAATTTAATGAAACGACAGGATTTCGTTATTCAGAACACAATTCTGGATATGTATGGTTGACGATTCTGTGCAAAGAGGCAGGGAGTAACAATGAAGGAAATGGACAGATCCTAAAATTATGAACGGAACGCAGCATGAACTACTTCATGATACAAACACAGAAAATATTCCTCAAGAAGCAAAAAGTGGTGGAAAAGATACAGACTTCTATCCAAAGAACACAACTGGTTTTCCACTTTGTTAAAGTGTAGAAGAAGCAGATAAAATATAAGCCCCTCAGCGTCAAAATATTCCATTGAATTTTGAACAAAATCAACACGTAATGTCTTCCTTTTAAGGTAGCTAGGTAGACATTTGCTTTTGTGTGTAAGAAGGGTTGAAAAAAATGAGAATTTTTTTAAAAAAATAATTTTTGTTTGATGGATTGAGGAACCAGCCTTGAATCCACTTATAGTAATTATATGGACTCTATTGTGCATTAACTTAAATATAGTTACACCTGTAAAAAACAATTCCAAACTACATCGAGTAAGAAACTGCTTATAGTCTCCAACCTCTTGGCCAGAATTGATATATTCCTGATATTTAAGTTAGAGATATCACGGTATAGAAACAAAAAAAGTGATTTCCAGTTCCTCAGTTAACCATGACCATACAGAAGACACTTCTCCCTAAACCTGTCTCCTCATCTATAAAAGCTGATTCAGTATACCAAGTAAATAGAATAGAAAAGAAACAAGTAGGAGCAGGGCGATGAGGAAAGGTGATGGTCTCTGGGCACCTCACTTCAGCCACTCCCTGCTCAGCACTCTCAAGGCTGTGGGCTCAGACCGCTACCTCACCTACTTCAGGAGTCGGACCGCGCACCCTGTCCAGGTTGGAGTTGTGGAGACCCAAAGCAGCACGGGCTCCTTTAGGAGCTGCGGAAAGCGTTAACACTCCCTATGCCAAGCCTTTGTAGCATGCTCCTCACACCATCCTCCAGGAGGTGAGTGCTGCTGTCACTGCACGACCTGGAAACTGCAGCTGATGGGAACTTGCCCAACACGCTCCAACTTTAAAGCTGGCAGAGGCTGACTTGGAAATCGGGGCACAGGTGTGACCTTTCCTCACCTGTAGAAGAGAGCTTGTCCTTTGTCAAGGAAGCCGGTAGCGCCCAGGGGCCCGAGGGCGGGGAGGGGTTGTCGGAACCTCGGAGACCCCGGCGGCCACGAGCCCGCCTCAAAGGGGGAGGGGGCGCTTTAAGGGCGGGGAACTTTTTCCTCCCCCGACAAAAAGTAACTCCCGAAGCGGGAGGGGTTCTCTCCGAGGGGCACTCGCGGTGAGCTGGAGCCTAGCGATGGGAAAGGACCCAGCCAGCCGGGTTTCTGAGGAGGAGGAAGAGGAGGGTTCAGAGGGTAGGGGGGCGGAAGCCCCAGTGAACACCGAGTCCTGGCCCAGGGTCGACCTGGAGGAATGGGAGTGGCGGAGCCTGTTGAGAACTGAGGTGGCCGGTCAGGGGAGCCGGAGGCGGTGGGTCCCGCGGGGGCCGCCCCGGAGGAGCGACGGGAGGCGGGCCTCGGGGTGGCTCCGGAGGCGGCGGACCGGAGTCGGCGAGCTCCGACGGCCCCAGCGGAGAGGAGGCGGCGGGCGTAGAGCCCGGGTCGCCGAGGGGCGGGGAGACGGCGGTCCGCGAGGGTGGGGCGCCGGCGGCCCAGGAGGACTGGAGGCGGGCAGAGGGGCGGAGAGAGAGGGAAGGAGCGCTCGGGAAAGGCCCGCAACGGGAGGTCAGTAGTGGAAAGAGCCCGGGCCGGCGCAGCCAGGGGGAGAAGCAGGGCAAGCTCCGGGACGGGTACTGGGAGGCCTACTGGGAAAGGGGCAGGGAGCGCTACCGGCAGAAGAAATCGAAGCGCAGGCCCAAGGGCGCGGGGCAGGTGCAGGGGGGCAAGGTCGAGTGGAAGTACCAGCTGGAGACGAAGTCCAACTGGCTGCAGAGCACGGGATTCGTGGAGTCTGTGGAGGAGGACAAGTCCTCGCCCTGCAGGGAGAGTCCCGACATCTTCAAGGTCCGGGTGTCAGACGCGCAGTTCCGGCAGCCGGCAATCAGATTCAGTACCTGCGCCACGCCTTCTCGTCGCCTGTCGCAGCGGCCGGTTGGGAGCTGCCTCTCCGGCCTCAGCGTCATGAACGAGCTAGCGAAGATGGGTGACCCGAACCTCCTGGGGATGGTGCAGGAGGAAGGTAAGGAGCCCGCCGGCGGGAGGGCGGGGCTGCGCGCGTGGACTCCGCCGTCCCCAGCGCTGAGCCCCGGGGGACGTTGGTGGACCTGCGGCCAGCGCCGGGGACGTTCGCGGCGTGGCGTCCCCGCGCGAGACGGGGAACCGCAGCGTAGACCGCCTCTGACTTGAATGTGCCTGGGATGGGTTTAGCTCCCACGATTTGCTTTGCCGCTCCCACGCGCCTAGTACCTGCGTTCTGTGACTCCCTCGAGTCGGGGACACCCTCCTTGCTCCCTTGTGTGCTGCAGGACAGCTGAGTACTTAGGAGAGGCCAGGCTAGCGCGCTGGGCACGTGTGCTGTGGTGCTCGGCCCCTGAACACCACCCCAAAGCAGAAAGGGTCTCCCAAAGGGAGCCGCGCGGTAAAGATCAGGACCGCGATCCCACGTGCCACGGAACTGGCCCTCACTCCTTTAGCCTCTCTGCGGATTACTGATAGTGCTTTCAGATGCTTGTTAATCATGCGAGGGCTGACTTTAAGATCTATCAGTTTAAGATGCTCATGCACTTGGAAACGGTGCTGCTTTTACAGGTCAGCTTTAACTGGACCTGTAGTGGCGTTGAAAGACATTTGTCTGTTGCTTGCTGAAGACTTTGCTCAGATCTGTGTTCTGTGGTATCTCGTTTCGTAGACACATTTTCCTAAAAATGCACATTTTTCAGTGGCCTTCTGTTGGAACTCAGTTGTTTCAATGACTGTTTTCATGTCTTTAGTTTTAGTTTGAAGTCCAGAAACGATTTGTTAAAGGGATAAACAGTCTGAGCATGCTCTTACTATTCAGTCTTCAGTGGCACCAAGAAATAGTTGTGTTATTGCATACTTTTCCTCTTTTTAAGCAGCTTCACTGAGACAAAATCTTCACATCATAAAATCCACATTTAAATTGTAGCTTCCTGTTTCAGTATATTTGCAGTTTTGCAACCATCACCATAAAGTAATTTTAGAAAATTTTGTCACCCCAAATAGAAGACTCTTAAGGCAGCCACTCCCCATCCTTCCCACCCTTAGCTCCAGGCACTCCCTAATCTATTACTGTTTCTGTAGATTTGCCTATTCTAGACACTTCAAGTAAATTGAATCATGCAACATGTGGTTTGTAGTAACTGCTTTTTTCTCTTAGCCTGTAGATTTTTGAAGTTCATTCATTGGAGTTTGTAATAGTGTCTTTCAATTGCCAAGTAACTTTCCCACTGTAGAGATATACCACAGCTTATCCATTCATCAGTTGCTGGACATTTAGGTTATTTCCACATTTTAGATAACTATGAGTAATGCTGCTGTGAACATTCATATCAAATTCTTGTGTCAACATATGTTTTCTTTTTTAAGATCGATTTATTTATTTGAAAGTCAGAGTTACATACATAGAGAGAGACAGAGAGGCAGAGAGAGGGAGGCCTTCCATCTGCTGGTTAGTTGACCTCAATGTCCAGAGCTGCACTGATCCAAAGTCAGGAGCCAGGAGTTTCCTCCAGGTCTCCCACGTGGGTGCAGGGGCCCAAGGACTTGGACCATCTGCTTTCCCAGGCCAACACAGAGAGCTGGATCAGAAATGGAGCAGGCAGGTCCTAGAACCAGTGCCCATATGGGATGCTGGCACTGCAGGCTGTGGCTTTATCTGCTGCACCACAGCGCCATCCCCATCAACATATGTTTTCATTTTTCTTAGGTTATACTTAAGAACGAAATTGGTAGATTGTGTGGTAGCCCTGTATTGCACATTTTGTGAAAGTGCCAACCTACTTTCCAAGTGTCGGTATTTACATTTCCACCAATAATGGAAAAGAGTTCCCATCTCTCTACATCCTCACTAACAGTTGTTTTGTCTGCCTTTTTTTTTTAGTATAGCCATCCTAGTAGTTGTGAAAGCGTGTCTCTAAGTGACTTTGGTTTGCATTTCCTTGGTGACTAATATGTCAAATATTTTCGTGTATTATTGGGTGTTTATTTATCCACTTTGGAGAAATGTCTATTCAAGTGCTCTGTTTTAATTTTTCTACAATTGATTTATAATAACTCTCTCTGTTCCATATTCTGATCCACTATAGACATATAGTTTGCAGATATTTTCACCTTTTCTGTGGGTTTTCTTCCCTTGTTCTTCATGGCATGACTCTATGCACATTCCCCCTTTTGAAATAAAAAAAAAATTTGAAGAGAGAAGGAAATAACTTTGACTAATGCCTGCTGAATGATGTAGTAAATGTGCATTAATGCCTTTGTATTCACCAGATATGCATTCCAAGCTGTCTAGTGGATTCCTGAAGCCACGGATAATACCGAACCTCATATACACTATGTTTTTTCCTATACATTCATACCCATGCTACAGATTAATTTATAAATTAGACAATCAGGGGACAGCATTGTGGCATAGCAGCTAAGCTGCCACCTGCAATGTTGGCATCTCAAATTGGAGTGCTCCTCCTCCTTCTCCTTCTCCTCCTCCTCCCCCTCCTCCTCCCCCTCCTCCTTCCCCTCCTCCTCCTCCTCCCTCTTCTTCTTTTCCTGATGACTTTTTTTTTGTAATTTCAATAACCTGAAAATCTAAATTTGTATATTTAAAGCACTCAGTAATTCCTTATAATCACTTCTGAGGTAAAACTATGAAAGATAGAGATACATATTTTTCATTGAAGGAAGAGTAGAAATGAAGATGTATACTAAATAATGTTCTCTGCATGGATTTCAAGTGTTTTTCTGCACCAAAATAAACATATTTTAATTCATGCTTTCATGAACTTTGGAGTACCCTCTTGTGTTACCAAAGTCACATTTGAAGATTAAATGACAGAGTTAAACAGTTGATTCACTTGTAATAAGATTTCTTTTCATAGATATCTTAACTTGTAGACAAATTAATGAACGGTTTCTAGGTTTTATTACATTGTTTTTAAGTCTGTTTTCTTCACAATGGAACACATAAGCAATACATGACCTCAATTGTTTATTTTCTTTCTTTTTTTTTTTTGACAGGCAGAGTGGACAGTGAGAGAGACAATTGTTTATTATTCTCTACTAATTTTAAAATTGAAATTTTAAGGGTTAAATGTAATAGAACACTTAAAAGGCTACAAAAACAAACATTACTAGTAAAATAGTTTTGCTGAAATTGAACTATTGACTGGTTAACATTTAAGGAAATTCATATTTGAAATATTCATTCTTTAGCTGATTTATGATACAGTCACCATTGGAAAAGAAAGTCTAGGAGTTTAGCTTTGGAAAAGGCAGTTTAAATATTGAATGTTTAAGTTGCCTACATCTTAACAATTACATTAAGCACTGTGTTTGACGAAAAATCACCTGCTTTTTAGAAATGTGGATCTTTATTTTCATATAAAATCACAGGCCATGTAATGACAGAGACCTGAGAAACACATTGCTAGGTGTTTTTGTCGTGCTAACATAAGAGTGTCCTTAAAAAAACAAGTGGTATAGCCTTCTACACACCTAGACTACATTATGATCTTAGGGGACCACAATTATATATGTGGTCTCTCATCGACTGAAATATCAATATATGTCATGTGACTGTACTTAAATTTAATTTTATGCTGCTGGTAGAAGTTGTAAGCTGAGAAGACCATCTGGTAAATACAAGGGCTATTTTTGGGTTCTGGGTTTGCTTGAGTGTGTATTCTTAGTAATGTGCTCTCTGAGTTGTTCGGTTGGCTTTTGTTTTAGCAAATATTTGATGATTCTCACAGTGGATTGGTATGAAACCCTTCATATCTCTGGTTTCCAGCTTACAGGCAGAATGTAGTTATTTCCATTCATGTTAAAGGAAGCTGGAGGAATCATAAGACGTTGATTTAGAGTTGTTGGCTTCAAATCCTGCCTCTTCAGAGGTTTTGACAGAGGTTTGGTAATTATATACAATTATTGCATTTTTATACTCTGAATGAGTGTGAAAGTGTACCTCAGTCTATGGAATGTGACACCAATTGCTTACGTGTGTGGCTGTGTCTGTAAGAGTGAGCTAATGAACCATATGCATGTGTGAGAGTGAGCGTAGTGTGTAAGGAAATAAATCTGTTCTCCTGAATCTTTCTGCTTTTCAGAAAAGGATACAATTTACAAAGTTTGCTATTGGTGGCTCTCCAGGTTTGTGGTAGACAGAGGTGTAACTGGGCCAGGTGCCCAGAGAGGGCTATAGTCAAAGTGGTTTGGGAGCTGGTACCAGGGTAAACCAGAAGGATGAGGTTTCAGGCAAGGTCTGAAAGGAGGATATCTAAACTGATATATAAAAAATAAGCAAGGGTTAGTATGGGAAGAAAGCACTTGTTCGTGGTAGGGAAAGGATTCAGTAAAGTTAAAGTGTAAGAGGAGAAACAGTGATGAAAATAATTGGAAGGATATATGTTGTCTGCTTTCCACATTCTTTTATTTATTTATTTATTTGACAGGTAGAGTTATAGACAGTGAGAGAGAGAAACAGAGAGAAAGGCCTTCCTTCCATTGGTTCACTCCCCAATGGCTGCTACGGCCAGTGCTGCGCCAGTCCGAAGCCAGGAGCCAGGTGCTTCTTCCTGGTCTCCCATGTGGGTGCAGGAGCCCAAGCACTTGGGCCATCCTACACTGCCCTCCCGGACCACAGCAGAGAGCTGGACTGGAAGAGGAGCAGCTGGGACTAGAACCCAGTGCTCATATGGGATGCCAGCACCACAGGCAGAGGATTAACCAAGTGAGCCATAGTGCTGGCCCCTCCACATTTTTAAGTAATCACATTGCATCAGATTCTGATAGCAATTTGAAAATATTTTTTCACTTAGTTTTATGTTAAGTGGAGCAAAGTTAGAGTCAATGCTTGCATTTTTTCTTCTTTCTCTTTGCAAAAATAAAATTGTAAAACACTCTATTGACCTAGTAGTAGTTGTTTGATGGTTGTGTGCTTGAACTCTATTTTGTTTAGTGTATTGTTCTTCCACATAAGAGTGATCTTTTTTGTCCTCAAAACAATAAAAGATCCATAAGTTAATGCTCAAGTGTTAACACCTTTAGTGACAAAGCATTCATTCTTTAGAATACTATTCTTTTACTGTTCTTTATAAGAGTGTGTTAAATTGGTTTCCTTTTCATTCATCAATCCAATGAGAGAGAACCAGGACACTGTGGAGTTTTGAGTGGCACATCCAGGAAGTATTAATGGAGAAAATGCTTTCATGAAAGCTATATGTGATGTCTTATGCTTTTTTATTTTTTGTTTGTTTGAAAGGCATAGTTAGAGAGAGAGACAGACAGATCCATCATGCATCACTGTTTCACTCCCCAAATGGCTGCAACAGCCAGAGCTGGCCTGGACCTAGCTGAAGAGAGGAGCCAGGAGCTTCTTCCTGGTTTCCGATGTAGGTACAGGAGCCAAAGGACTTGGGCCATCCTCTGCTGCCCTCCCAGGTGCATTAGTAGGGAGCTGGATCAGAAGTGGAGCGGCTGGGACTCAAACCGGCGCTCATATGAGATTCCATAGCACCAGCCTCAAAGGAACGCGTTATCTTATTTGATACTCATGCAAACCTTTGTGAGATGGACATTATACCATTTATATGATAATCAAGCTTTGAATTGTCCTCATATTCTTGGCCACAGTAAGCTAGGGAATGTTTCATTTTGTTTTGTTTGGGCATAATCCTGAACCATGTATTATAAGGGTCTTGTTAATACAGGAGATAGGATATTTGTGGGCAGCTGGAAGCCTCTGCTGTCTTAATCACCCACCATTAAGGACCCTCACCATTTTATCAAATGCCATCTTCTTAAGTGAATCAAGCCTGTGAGTATTCAGTCTTTTTTGTTCCTCAGCTTCTACATCTGAAATTTGATGAGAATTTGTTGGAAACTTTTATCCAAATATTCTCAGTGCTTGTATGTATCCGTCACTGCACTGCCTCAGCTCCTGTCTAGTTCACTGTCATCTCTCTTGTAGTTCACTTCAGTAGTTTCCTAGTTTGTCTTCTTCCTCCATTCTTATTTCCTCTTAACCCATTCACTATTCAGCAGCTAATACTTTTGGTGAAGGGTAAATGTAATAGAGTTGAAAACCTGTTTTTCGGTTTGTTATTTCACTCAGCAAAAAATTTAGACTCATTTACAAGGCACTCAAGGCTGTCTACAAAGTATCTACTCACAACTTCTCTGGCATCTTCTCACTACCCCCAGATTATCTTCATTTCTTTGAACATCTCAAATTGTTGTGATTTGAGCCTTTATTTGTATTCACATGATTTGCTTCTTTCAACATTTAGGTCTTAGTGTAAATTTTCTTCTTGGGGCTGGCACTGTGGCGTAGCAGGAAAAACCACTGTCTGCAGTACTGGCATCCCATGTGGGTGCAGGTTTGAGTCCCGTCTGCTCTGCTTCTGATCCAGCTCTCTGTTATGGCCTGGGAAAGCAGTAGAGGATGGCCCAAGGGCCCTTGCACCCATGTGGGAGACCCAGAAGAAGCTCCAGGCTCCTGGTTTCGGATTGGCGCAGTTGAGGCCATTGCTGCCAATTGGGGAATGAAGCAGTGGATGGAAGACCTCTCTCTCTTTCTCTCTCTGTCTCTCTCTCTCTCTCTGCCTCTGTTCTCTCTCTGTGTAACTCTGACTTTCATATAAATAAATAAATCTTAAAAAAATTCTTTTTCAGAGAGATTCTCATCCGTAAACACATTCCTTTTTTTTTGTCTTTCTCTTTCTTCATCTCTTGAACTTTTTTTTAAAAAAAGATTTATTTATTTGAACGTCAGAGTTACAGAGAAGGAGAGGCAGAGGTAGAGAGGGAGAGACAGATTTTCCATCTGCAGATTCACTCCCCAAATGGCTGCAATGGCCAGGGGTGGGTCAGGCTGAAGCCTCCAGGAGCTTCCTCCAGGTCTCCCACATAGGAACAGGGGCCCAAGCACTTGGGCCATCTTCCTCTGCTTTCCCAGGCACATTAGCAGGGAGCTGGATCAGAAGTGGAGCATCCAGGATTTGAACCAGTGCCCATATGGGATGCCTGCACTTTAGGTGGTGGCTTTACCCATTATCCTAAAATGCCGGCTCCCATCACTTGCACCTTGAAGCTTTCTGAACAGTTTGTCTCTTTATAACATCATAATTTTTGGGGTGTCTCCTATATAGATTTGTCAATTTCTTGATATTAAAGAATCAACAAATGTAAGTCGTTATCATCACCATCAAATATATTGTTTTATTGATGACTGAATGTCCGACCTGTGAAAGGTCTGAAAATTTACTGTACTTGAAAGTTAACAAAGTTACTCATCGGTACTGGTAGAGACATGAGAAACCTGCATAAGAAACAAAGCACAGTTTACTACAGCATTAACTGTAGCCAGATTAGCAGCATTCTTGTACCTATGTGGCTATAGATGATCAATATTCAATGAGTGGCTGGCGCCGCGGCTCAATAGGCTAATCCTCTGCCTGCGGCGCCGGCACACCAGGTTCTAGTCCCAGTCGGGGTGGATTCTGTCCCAGTTGCCTCTCTTCTAGGCCAGCTCTCTGCTGTGGCCCGGGAGTGCAGTGGAGGATGGCCTAAGTGCTTGGGCCCTGCACCCCATGGGAGACCAGGAGGAGCACCTGGCTCCTGACTTCAGATCAGCGAGGTGCGCCAGCCAGTGGCCATTGGAGGGTGAACCAACAGCAAAAAGGAAGACCTTTCTCTCTGTCTCTCTCTCTCTCTCTCTCATTGTCCACTCTGCCTATCAAAAAAAAAAAAGTCTATAAAAATTTAAAAAAAATATTCAATGAGTAATGTAATGCCTGCACAGGCAACAGCTTGCAACAAAGAGAGAAACTCTGAGCTTTTAGTGAATTTGGTCAGTAATTTGCTTTAGAGGGAGCTACTACCCCCGTGTTTCTAGACTGTAAGCACATGAGCCCTTTGCTCAAGAACAGTCTACCTTCTCTGTCTTCAAAGGCTGCGCACTCTCCAAAATCCTTGAAAATTATAGTCTAGATATTCCAGTACAAGGATGTGCACAACTGTGAGAAACCCAAGAATTGTCTCCTAACAACATCTACCCGTAAATAATTAGCTGTAATTTACTTTGGTTTTGGACAGTTAATTTTAATATTGTATTCCTTGGAGATTTAACCTTGTTTTTTCATATAATTATTACTTATTCAGTCTTTTCGTGAAACATGTGACATGATTACACCACAATGTATTTATCCATTCTTCTACTGCTGCATTTTTGAGAGAATTTTGGTATTACAAATATTCCTAACAATGCTATTATGAATATTTTTATGCTTTTCTATAGTGTTCTGATACACATTATTTCTGTTGAGTTTTCACTAAGACAGCACTTTTGAACTTTGTGGTCTCAAAGAAGTTCAAAAGCTTTTATTTATTTTTATTGAAAATTAAAATAGGCACATTTAAAATTTATTAAAAGTAATAATTCCATGTTAGCATAAATAATTTCTAAGATAACAGTTATATTCTCAAAAATGAAACAAATATAATATTGACATTGTTCACTTCTTTGAAAATCTATAATCCCTGGCCTAATGGAAGGGTAGATTCTCATATCTTCCTTTATATTGTCTGTTGTGATATGTTGTTTTGGTCCAACTAGTTAAAGAAAATTGCCTACTTACAGATATATAATTGAAAAAGGAAGAATAATTTTAAAAGCTTTCAAATAATTACAGATATTCTTCTTTGATACAATTGCACCAAAACTCAAACTAATAATAGGTTCTTAAAAGACAGATGTAATGAGAAATTTGAAGCCATCTAAATAAACTTTTCATTTTCTGCTACATTAAAATCCACTGGTCTCTTACTTTAAGGACATTTTTCACCAGTGTATGATTTTGTAACATCATATGCTAATTACTTAGAAAATGTTAGTTCACTAAGTTAAATAGATCTGCCAAATGTTGACATATTTCATTATAAAATATCAAAAAGCCACATGACATCATTGCTGTCATCTGGAAAGTCTTGGGAAAATTTCATGGTGACAGATAAAGTTTTTTAAATTTAGAGCTTTCATTTAAAATTCAAATTTTATCACTGACAATAAACACTCTTTGCTATTTTCTATGAAGAATCATGCTGTTAATTTTTGAGAAAATAGCTCCCAAATAATGAAGATTGCATAATAAAATATGTCTACTGGTCATATTTTCTTTTTCTCTTTTTATAAATTTTGAATTTGTTTATTCATACTTTGAGTTAAAATTGTGTGACATGAACTCTGATATTTCACTTTACAACACAAAGCACTTTTTCTTTCCTTCCCTTCCTTCCTTCCTTGGCTTTGTGTCGCTCCCCGTCTTCGTGGAGGAACGACACAGGATCCTGCGCTGTTCTTTCGTCTGCTCGGCCCTCCCCGGGTTTGCTGCTGGTTCTTCCCGGGTTGGCTACTGTCCCTTCCACCTCCGTGGAAGGGCGGTTCCCCCTGGCCACATTCCCCACTTCCGCAGGGGAGCAGCACACCGCCGGCCGGCTCTCTCGGGGGCTACACAGGCGTTCCCCTTAGATGTTCCCCTTAGATGTTCCCGGTGCATGCCGTCTCCCTCCCCCTTTATAGTCCTCCTCCGCCAATCCTAACTCGGCTGCCCACATGCCGAGTACGCTGCTCTCCTCCAATCAGGAGCAAGTCCTACAGTTTATTGGCTGAACTGGAGGCAGCTGTGCAGAAGCTGTTTTCTTCTCTCCCAGCGCCATATTGTGGGAGAGCAGATGCATAGAATAAGTCCTAATTCCAGTAACTTAGTCCCGTCCGGATTGCTCCCCACAGATCCCCCTTTCTTTTTATTTTTGGCGTTGATACGCGCCTGTCTTCGGTGTCCCGCGGCACACACTCTGCTCTACTTGCTAGAGTTGCCACAGGTTCTTACAAGTCCTATCAATCAGGCAAACTGAATCCGGGTCCTCTCTTCGCCATGTTGTGAGGAGGTTTTTAGGCGCTGATGCGTGCCTGTGTTCGGTGACCTGCGGCTCACACTCTGGTCGAGCCGCCTGCTGGTGCTTACCGCCTTAATCAGGCAGACCGAATCCAAGCCTCCTAATTGCTGTATTGTGGGGAGGCCTTACTGATGTTAATTCGTGCCTGTCTTCGGTGACCTGCGGCGCATAAGCTGCTAGCCGCCCGCAGGTGCTCATCGCCTCACTTAATCAGGCAGACCGAATCCAAGCTCTCTCATTGCTGTGTTGTGGGGAGGCCTTATTGATGTTAATTCGTGCCGGTCTTCGGTGACCTGCGGCGCATAAGCTGCTAGCCGCCCGCAGGTGCTCATCGCCTCACTAATCGGGCAGACCGAATCCAAGCCTTCTAATTGCGGTATTGTGGGGAGGCCTTACTGATGTTAATTCGTGCCTGACTTCGGTGACCTGCGGCGCATAAGCTGCTAGCCGCCCGCAGGTGCTCACCGCCTCCCTAATCAGGCAGACCGAATCCAAGCTTTCTCATTGCCATGTTGAGGGGAGGCCTTTCTATTTCTCTATTTCTCTATCTCCGGGCATTCCTATTTCTCCCATTTTACTTCTATCTTCCAGCATTCCTATTTCTCTCATTTTACTTCTAAACTTCTGTTTCTCTTATCCCTGCGGCTTTCCGGTGCCCGCCCCGAGGCTGCTTCTCCGCGGCTTTCCGGCTCTGAGCCGCTTCAGCCCGCGGCTCTGCGCGGCTCAGCTTCGCGCGCACACTCTGCGGTGTCTCACTAGCCCCGCGTTCCCTATCTACTTGAGCCCCGCACGCTCTGTCTGCGCGCGGCAGCCTCCGCGAGTCACACAGCGTAGCTTGCGTCTCCGCCACTAGTATTCAATCCAAGTTCCCCGGGCTAGCCTGGCGAATTCAACCCAGCTCACGTCTCCGCCCCACGATTTGGCTTCCCGTCCTTTGCTCCCCGGGCTAATCAGACAGATCCCAATCTGGCTTACGTTTCTGCTTCTGGTTTCAACTTTTCGCCCCCTATTCCCGGGCTAACTTGAGAATCCCAAAGTGGCTTTCGTCTCCGCCTCGGCCTGCCCCCCGCGGCTTCAATTTCCCTAACATTTTTCTCTACCCGGTATGTTTCCCCAAGCTTTCTTCCAACAATATTCCTCCCTCATTTCTCCTGGCCTCTCCCCACAGTCCGCATCCGAGTCTGTTTGTTCTAGCTTTCACTTTCGCTTTCAACCTTAGAGATTTCTCCCAGCTTCCCCCTGTAGTCCGTATCTGAGTCTATGCCTAGGCTTTCAATAGCTTCTTCCGGCACCTTTTTCGTCCGGCTTTTCCCTAGGCTGTTTGCTAGTCTCTCTCTCCGGTATTTTCCCAGTTCTTCCCGTTTCTTCCCTCCTAAGTTTCCTATCCATCCTAGGTTTCCTATCCGAGTCACGGCACCATTATGTCGCTCCCCGTCTTCGTGGAGGAACGACACAGGATCCTGCGCTGTTCTTTCGTCTGCTCGGCCCTCCCCGGGTTTGCTGCTGGTTCTTCCCGGGTTGGCTACTGTCCCTTCCACCTCCGTGGAAGGGCGGTTCCCCCTGGCCACATTCCCCACTTCCGCAGGGGAGCAGCACACCGCCGGCCGGCTCTCTCGGGGGCTGCACAGGCGTTCCCCTTAGATGTTCCCCTTAGATGTTCCCGGTGCATGCCGTCTCCCTCCCCCTTTATAGTCCTCCTCCGCCAATCCTAACTCGGCTGCCCACATGCCGAGTACGCTGCTCTCCTCCAATCAGGAGCAAGTCCTACAGTTTATTGGCTGAACTGGAGGCAGCTGTGCAGAAGCTGTTTTCTTCTCTCCCAGCGCCATATTGTGGGAGAGCAGATGCATAGAATAAGTCCTAATTCCAGTAACTTAGTCCAGTCCGGATTGCTCCCCACAGCTTTGTTTTTCTTCCTCCTCACCTCTTTCTAGATATTGGAGTACCCATGGTACAATCCTTAAGGCTTTTCTCTGTCTTCATTTTCTCTGTCTTCCTTCAAGCTTCAGAGTTTCATGGCTTTTATAAAAAAAAAAAGGTTTATTTGAAAGGCAGAGTTACAGAGAGGAAGAAACAGAGAGAAATATTCCATTCACTCACTGCCAGGTGCCCCAGCAATCATATTAGATGCTTGTGTCACAGCTGATGACTTAACCCACTATGCCATAAGGCCAACCCCCACAAAGTACTTTTTTTTTTTTCAGGTAACAGTAGTTTGGAATGCAACAGGAGTACTTCGAGCATACTTCCTATTTCTTTATAGATTGTTAAGAAGATGTATATTCAAGGTGAAGGTTTAGGAAATTAAGCAGTTTTTAAATAAATCATCTGCTTTTTCTTTTAAGATTTTTATTTATTTGAGTTATAGACAGTGAGAGGGAGAGACAGAGAGAAAGGTCTTCCACTAACTGGTTCTCTTCTCAAATGATTGCTGCAACGTCTAGAGCTGGGCTGATTCAAAGCCAGGAATCAGGAGCTTCCTCTAAGTCTCCCATGTGCATGCAGGAGCCTAAGCACTTGGACCATCTTCCACTGCTTCCCAGACGATAGCAGAGAGCAGGATCAGAAGAGGAACATCCAGGACTAGAATCTGTGGCCATATGGGATGCCGGTGCTGCAGGCAGAGGATTAACCTACTGCTCTAGCCCCTGAAAATTAAGCATTTTTACTGTTTCCTCAAGGATGGTTTTAAGATATACTAGACATTTAGCTCTTCTTTCTACTGAGGATGCATGATGATGAATATAGTGACTTGTTTCAGTTGGCACCACTGCCATCACATAATGTATCTCTTTTGGGGTCTCTGTTCCTCTAATATTATTATTTATTATGAATACAAAGGCTATTCTCAACTGCTTGTATTTCCTTAACATTTTAGAATTGTTTTCTCACACTCTTTCTTGAAAACTTGTTGCCATTTGACTTGGATTAAGTTAAGCCAATAGATAATTTAGCATACATTTATTCCCTAACCGTATTATATTTTGTAATCATGAACCGATTATTTCTTCTATACCCTTTTTTGTTAAGATTTATTTTATTTACTTGAAAGGCAGAGGTACAGAGAGGGGAGAGACAAAGAGAGATCTTCCATCCACTGGTTCCCTCCCCAAATGGCCATAATGGCCAGGGCTGGACCAGACCAAAGCCAGTAGGCAGAAGCTTCTTCTAGGTCTCCCATGTGAGTGCAGGGGCCCAAGGATTTGGGCTATCTTTTTCTGCTTTCTCAGGCACATTAGCAGGGAGTTGGATGTGAAGTGGAGCAGTCAGGACTCAAACTGGCACCTACATGGGATGCCACAATGCCACTCCCTCTTCCATACCATTTTCCAGAGTTGAATTTCATTCACTGTGATGATATTTGGCTAAAAGTATACATTGTGATTTAAGAAAAGTTGATTATTTTTGTCACATTTCTCATTTATAATATATATAATGTGTATATACAATTCAATGCGTAGAATGTGAAAGAAAAAATTGAGAGAATATGGGATTGGATACGCCAGAGATTATTTTGATAAGAGCACACCTATTTTTTATTTATTTATTTATTTATTTGAAAGGCAGTTACAGAGACAGAGGCAGCGAGAGAGGGAGGTCTTCCATCCACTGCTTCACCCCTCAAATGGATGCAACAGCCAGAGCTGGGCCGACCCGAAGCCAGGAACCAGAGCTTCTTCTGGGTCTCCTTGAACCAGTGCCCATATAGGATGCTGGCACTGCAGGTGGCAGCTTTACCTGCTATGCCACAGCGCTGGCCCCTGGCACACCTATTTCTAATCCAAGAAGAAATGTGTTTGAAATTTTTAAAATGGCAGTGTCTTCAACAATGACTTCAGTTACCCATGTGACATCATATTCATTCTTCATTCCCTAAGCACATAATGCATCTCCACAGATAACTCTATCACCTTTCTAACAGCAATACTATATATTTATTGTAATCCTTTGTTTTCTTTATTTACATCATAATTTTACAAATTTTTATGATCACCAAATCTAATGGTTTGAGTTGAACTTTGTTTATAACTCTTAGAGATGATATAGTTAAATACATTTTGGACTTTTGAAAGTCACATTTGAAGAGAAAAGACAATGAGGCATTGCCTTCAAATTTATGAATGAAAATGGAGATGTCCATCTCTATCCCATTTCAATGACTAGAAAATCAGCTTTTTTATCATAATGAAAATTAATGAAATGTCAAATAAGCTACTTGCAAAGAAAAAGAAGAACTTAGCTCCCAGTTTTGAAGGTTCAAGGGCATTGTTTGGTGCCTCTTTTGGTGTAATTCTGGTGTATATTACTTCTGGTGGTACATGACCGTGATGGAAACTTGCATGGGGGAACCAGAAATTTAGAGAGGGGAGGGTCATCTTGGTCCTTTCTATCTTAAATTTTAACAACCTTCTCAATTAGAACTGAAGGGTTTTACCAAGGGGCCACCAAAAAATTGCCTCACATCCTCAGTGACCTAAGGACCTCCCACTAGACCTCACCTCTCATAGCTTTCCTCAGCTTCCAACACCACCATCCTAGGGATCAAACCTCCAATTGCAGTAGAATCCTAGGTGACAGCTACACCAAAACCATAGGAAGTCCCAACTTAATGTGATACTGGGAGAAAAAAGAGAAAGTTTTTAAAAAGCATCGCTTAATATGGAAGTTTCACAAAACAGTACCTGCATCTTAGCTTTATGTTGATGTGGTGGTGTTCTTGGCATCCAGAGTAATGGAATGACGATGTTAGTTAATGGTATTCTATCAAAGACAAACATAAAAAGAGCTATCAGTCAGTGTATTTTTCTCTAGTAAATATAATGTTGCAGTGCTTGCTAATTAAAGACAATCAACCCGGAAGGTGTTATACTAACTGGAAAATATTCATCTTGCTGCTTGTTGCCTTATTTCATGCAGTTCTGTGTATCATCATTATGACTTCCTCTCCCTTTCTCTAGGGAAATTTACAGCCATCACTTAGAGCTTTAATGAGCTTATATAGCTTTGCCATGGAATCAGTGACAGGGAGTATCAAAAAATCTGCATGTATTATTTTGGTAACTTGTAGCAAGAAGAAAAAAATGTCTTTTTTGGGGACCCAGTTAGGCTAATTCAACTTACCTCAACCAAGAACTGTTTTTTTTTTTCATTAAGGAGGGCATGAGCAGTTTTGTCCTATGTAAAATAGAGGGTACACCTTTTTTTATTTATTTATTTTTATTTTTTGACAGGCAGAATGGACAATGAGAGAGAGACAGAGAGAAAGGTCTTCCTTTACCATTGGTTCACCCTCTAATGGCCGCCGCAGCCGGTGTGCTGCGGCCAGCGCACTGCCGCTGATCTGAAGCCAGGAGCCAGGTGCTCCTCCTGGTCTCCCATGTGGGTGCAGGGCCCAAGGACTTGGGCCATCCTCCACTGCACTCCCGGGCCACAGCAAAAAGCTTGACTGGAAGAGGGGCAGCCGGGATAGAATCCGGCGCCCCGACTGGGACTAGAACCTGGTGTGCCGGCGCCGCAGGTGTAGGATTAGCCTATTGAGCCACCGCGCCAGCCAGGGTGCACCTTCAAGCAGCTTTTGTAAGAACTGAAATGCGCTTGACACAAATCATTGGTATTATATCGGGGGACTCAAAAGAAGTCACAAGAGAAGCTGCCTTTGGCTTGAGCCTTTTAGAGAAATTGTGCTATCAAAATTCCCACATGAAATGCAGAATAGCAAACTCTTTTAAGGAATAAATCTCATAGAGTCAGAGCTGGTTGAAACTTTATGTATTAGTCAAGGTTCTCAAGAAAACACAGAATTGATAAGATATGAATAGAGATATATGAAGGGAGATTTATTTATGGCAAAAGAGAAGTCCCAGGGCAGCTTAACTGCAGGCTGGAGACCCTGGAATGTCAGTAGCATGGCTCAGTTCCAGTCCCAAAGCAGTGGGTGTAGTTCTCTCAGTTTGAGGCCCAAGCCCGAGTGCCAGCAAGGGGACTGCTGGCATAAGGTCCTGGACTACAAGGATCAGAATCTGATGTCCAAGGCAGGAGTCAGGCAAGTCATAGCTCTCAGAGAAGGTAACAGTGCATCTTCTGCACCTGGTTCCTCCAGAGCCCTAGCCAGTTGTTGGTGCTTGCTTTCCCCAAAGCCAAATCTGCCCACCTAGTCCGCTCAGATTCACACGCTCATCCCATTTGTATACATCCTCATAGACACATTCAAAATAAGGGTCTCCCTTTTTCTGAACTGAGTATTCCTTAATCCATTCAAGTTGATGCTATAAAATCAACTATCACACTTTACGAGACTTTGTATTCAGATTTCATTGGAGTTTCCTGACATCTGAGTCTGATAGAAATGAATTTATTTTGGGATTCATAAATATTTTCAAAAACATTCTCGTATTTAAAGATTGGATTACATTAAATTACATTACATATTTAAAGATTGGATTACATTAAAAACCAAACAGAAAGTTATCTTGAAAAATCTTGAGCTCTGTAGAGTCTGGGGCCCTGTTGCATGGTGGTTATCATCTAGAGCTGTCATGTCTTCACTGTGTTCTTAACGTTCGCTAAATGTATGCAGTTCACTTGAGTAGTCTTCTAGCCCGCTGTGGACATTCAAATTTGAGACATCTGTTCTAGTTTAATTTCATCACTGTACATATTGAAATACTGACTCCTGAAAAAGATTGTCATTTGCCAATGTAACTTTCATTACATGTACATAACAGATTCTGTAAGAAACTGACTACAGTGCCTGGCACATGTGTAGTTCTCAACATGTTTTGTCTCATCATTGGCAACAAAGGCAATAGAAGAAACACTTCTCTTACTGGCCTGCTTGTTCCTTTTTTTTTTTTTCTATGAACATTTATCAGGCAACATTCATTTGCCAATCACTGTGCTATAGAGAACAAAATCAGATATTATGCCCACCTTTCAAGAACTTTCACTCTTTGGGGCAGTAAAAAATATAAATAAAAAAGCACACAAAATCATTTAAAATTGAAACTGTGAGAAATGCCATCGAGTAGACATATATTAGGTGATTTGAAAAAGATAGGTGAGAGAAGGCTTTTCTGATGAGAATGTGACTTTCAAACTTATAGCTGAAGGATGTGGTGAAGAATTACCCTGGGGTAGGTTGGGGGAGGGGAGTGGCAGGGAATAAGTTATACATTCCTTGCAGAGGAATGATTAGGAGCTAAGGCACTTCAGAGAGGAATCTGAAGGAAAGCATACGGGATTAAAAGAAGACTGGTGGGCTGGATTTAAGAGGGCAAGAGAGTGAAGCTGGAGAGGTAGGCTGGTTTTAATTAATTTGAAAGAATTAACATAGTCTGTCAAAGACAAAGATTTTACATCATGAATGATCCCTGTCTTTTGTTATCAAAGATATGAACCATGCATCTACTTTTTTTTTATTTGACAGGTAGAGTTGCAGACAGTGAGAGAGAGAGACAGAGAGAAAAGTCTTCCTTCCATTGGTTAACTCCCCAAATAGCCACTACGGCCAGCACTGCGCCAATCCGAAACCAGGAGCCAGGTGCTTGCTTCTTCCTGGTCTTCCTTGTGGGTGCAGGGGCCTAAGCACTTGGGCCATCCTACACTGCCTTCCTGGGCCACAGAGGAGAGCTGGAGTGGAAGAGGAGCACCGGGGCTAGAACTGGTGCCCATATGGGATGCCGGCGCCACAGGCGGAGGATTAACCAAGTGAGCCACGGTGCTGGCCCCTGCCTCTACTTTTAAAAGTAAAATACAGTTTACGTGAAGTAACTGTTTCTTACAAATCAATGATTATTTTCACATAGCCTTATTTTAACAAATGAGTAGTTAATAACTATGCTGCTTGGTAGGAAGCTTTGGAGTTTATCCACATATAATAGTTTCATTTATGTGATGGACTTAATGACTAGGAAGAATAGCTGAGTGATTAGCATCATCTGTGAAAAAGAATTGTACTATTGTGAACTAGGTACAATTAATTTCATTTAACATATATTAAATATTGTTTTGTGGAATGAATTGTGTTTCTTGGATTATGAAAAAGATGTACAAATGACTGATTTATAAATTTCTGTGTTTTCGGAATATATCCCAACTCTTACAGAATTACTGTTACTTTGGAATGATTTTTAAGTGGTAGTAATATTTTATTTGATTTCCCTTGTGATATTTTCTTCAAAAGCATTTTATGGAAATATTGACAAATATTTCTCAGTATTTTTCCAAGTTGGAATTACTTGGGAATAAGTATTTAAATTCTCTGTTACCTTTTTTACAGTCAGAAACTTATTTGAGTCCTAATGGTTCACCTAACCATGGTGACTCTATCTGGGGGGTGAGTAGTAATTTGGCCTATTTCGAAAATGGTCGTGTTCTGGTACTGTTTTACTTGCAACCAGTCTGGTTCAATTCCAGGAAAACAAGTCAAAGAGAATATGAAAACTCATATAGTGATAACTAAGAGATATCATTGAACAGCACTGTTGGATGTCTTTGTCTCGGCAGTTTGGTAGGTATGGATTGAGAACTGTACTGATGAGAGTTGAGTTTATTTCTTACTGGGTGATATTTTTCCTACATATCCTTATCTTACTATTCTTCTAAACAGTTTTTAATGAGACTTCTGTTGGAGGCTGTTTGGAACAGTTTAGTTCCAGAAAAATCTACATTTTCTTCCAGTATTTTCCTTTGAGCTTTCTTTTTTCTCATTGCTCAATTTTTGTTTTCACCTTTGGCAAACTTTTTTTTGTTAAGATTTATTTATTTATTTGAAAGTCAGAGTTACAGAGATGCAGAGTCAGAGGGAGAGAAAGAGAGAAAGTCTTTCATCAACTGGTTCAATCTCCAAATGGCCCACAACAGTCAGAACTGTGCCAATCCGAAGCCAGGAGCCAGGAGCTTCTTCCATGTCTCCCATGTGGGCAAGGGGCCTAAAGGCTTGTGCCATCTTTTACTGCTTTCCCAGAACATAGCTGAGAGCTTGATCAGAAGTGGAGCAGCCGAAACTCAAACTGGTGCCCATATGAGATGCTAGCACTGCAGGTGGTGACTTTACCCACTATGCCACAGCACCAGTCCCTCTGCATACTTTTGAACATATTCAGATCAGTTGACCAGTGTAACATGTTTTTCTCTTTCTTATTTCTTCTAGGGAGAGTAGTTACTAGAGAAATAGATCCCAGTCTACAAACAACAGAGGTAAGTTAAATATATGTGTATTAATTTCTCTATAAATGAGAATAAACAAGATATGGTTAGAAGTATAATCATATGAATAATTAAATCTTTATACTTCAAATATTTATTCACATTACTTATATTTTTTATCTGTAACATTTTTAGTAAGGAAAACAATTTTCTATTTAATGCATATTTAATGTAGTATCTTTCTAGATGTTGTAAAGGCAAAAAACATAAGTTTGAATTTGTTTTGAGACTTCCTGTGAAATAAACCCAGATGCAGGGCTTTGATATACAAGCTAATAGTATTGGGCTTAAAGAATTTGCTATAGTTTAAATAGTTTTTTATATTACAGCATTACTCAGTGATAGTGCTTATTGATGACTCTGCTGGGGGTCAAGTAATTCAAATTGAATGTAGTTACATTAAATAAAACAATAAATCATTACATTAAGTACAGGCAGTGCTTTGTCTGTGCAGGTTGTGTATCTGTAGATTGAATAAAATGAGGGTCAAAAATAGTTTTTAAAAATTACAGAGGTGAGGCCAGTGCTGCGGCTCAGTAGGCTAATCCTCTGCCTTGTGGAGCCGGCACACCGGGTTCTAGTCCCGGTCGGGGCGCCGGATTCTGTCCCGGTTGCCCCTCTTCCAGGCCAGCTCTCTGCTGTGGCCAGGGAGTGCAGTGGAGGATGACCCAAGTGCTTGGGCCCTGCCCCCGTATGGGAGACCAGGATAAGCACCAGGCTCCTGCCTACGGATCAGCGCAGTGCGCTGGCCGCGGCGGCCATTGAAGAGTGAACCAACCAACGGCAAAAGGAAGAACTTTTCTCTGTCTCTCTCTCTCACTGTCCACTCAGCCTGTCCAAAAAAAAAAAAAAAAAAAATTACAGAGGTGAAGCCGGTGCTGTAGCACAGTAGGTTAAGCTGCCACCTGTAGTTCCAGTATCCCATATGTGCACCAGTTCAAGGACTGGCTACCCTACTTCCTATCCAACTCCCTGTTAATGTACCTGGGAAAGCAGCTGAAGATGACCCTAGTCCTTGGGCCCCTGCCACCCAAGTAGGAGACCCAGAAGAAACTCCTGCACTCCTGGCTTCAGCATGGCCCACCCCTGGTAGTTGGAGCCATTTGGGGAGTGAACCAATGGATAGATTTCTCTTTCTCTGTCTGTCCTTTTCTCTCTCTCTCATTTTCAAATGAATAAATAAATCTTTTTTTTTAATTTTTTTTTATTTTTTTATTTTTTTGACAGGCAGAGTGGACAGTGAGAGAGAGAGACAGAGAGAAAGGTCTTCCTTTGCCGTTGGTTCACCCTCCAATGGCCACCGCGGCCGGCGCGCTGCGGCCGGCGCACCACGCTGATCCGATGGCAGGAGCCAGGAGCCAGGTGCTTTTCCTGGTCTCCCATGGGGTGCAGGGCCCAAGCACCTGGGCCATCCTCCACTGCACTCCCTGGCCACAGCAGAGGGCTGGCCTGGAAGAGGGGCAACCGGGACAGAATCTGGCGCCCCGACCGGGACTAGAACCCGGTGTGCCGGCGCCGCTAGGCAGAGGATTAGCCTAGTGAGCCGCGGCACCGGCTAAATGAATAAATAAATCTTTAAAAAAACTACAGCTATACTAAACATGTAGATGTTTTTCTTGATATTATTCCCTAAATAATGCAGTATAATGACTATTTATATTGTATTAGATATTATAAGTAATCTAGAGATGATCTAAAGTACATGAGAAGATATAAGTTATATGCAAAAATAACAATTTTATATAAGGATATCCATATGTTTGGGTATCCTTGCCTGGTTATGGAACCAATCCCCAGAGATAACAAGTGGTAACATTATAACTTGTAAAAATATAGAATATTTTTAACCAAAGGCTTTGTTTAATTTATATGAACTTTTAAAATATACTACAAGTTATATTGCTTTTATACAGAGCATAACTTTTCTAATGATATTTCTTTTTTTTAAAAGGTTTATTTTTATTTATTTGAAAGACAGAGTTACAAATAGAGATAGAGCCATACAGAGAGAGAGAGAGAGAGAGGTCTTCCGTCTGATGGTTCACTCCCCAAATGGCCCCAATAGCCAGAGCTGAGCTAATCCAAAGCCAGTAGCCAGGAGCTTCTTCTGGGTCTCCCACACAGGTACAGGGACCCAAGGACGTGGGCCATCTTCTGCTTTTCCAGGCCATAGCACAGAGCTGGATCAGAAGTGGAGCAGCCAAGACTCGAATGGGCACCCATGTGGGATGCCTGCCCTGCATGCCAGGGCTTTAACCCACTGCAACGCAGTGCCAACCCCTCTAATGATATTTCAATAAAATTATTTTTCTAGAAGGCTCTAGTGTGGGGTTTCATAAATGAGTGAGACAGATCATGGACATCTTCACCTGAAGAGTGTGCCCTGGATTGCTTTGGCCAGCACTTTCTATTAGAGGGTATCAGCAAGTCTACAAGCTAGCTGGCACATAGGCACAGTTGATGTACAACTTTAGGTGGGAAAGGAATCCAGTCTGGTGATCCATGACTGGGAACAGAACTGTGGTGTAAATCTTCAAAGACAGGTCCATTCAAATGCTCCTGCAATTAACATCCATTCAGCCCCCTGCTGTCTAGGCTGCCACATTCCTTTAGGGGCAGCTTATGCCCCCCCATTGCCTATTTTGATGAAGATCAGAAACTGTAGCCTTTCCTCTAATTTCATGGCAGTTTCCTGCCTTGAGACACACTCAAGCAGCAGCATCTACTATAGGTCCAAAATTATGCAAGTGGCTGTTACAGATGTAAAATCCTTATGTTGAGTTGAGAGTGTCCAATTAGATATAAACAGTGCCCCAGGTTGGCAGTGTGCTAGTTGGCTGGATAAGCTGGCTCCATAAACTGGTTTACATAAGATTCCTACAAGTTCTAGGATACCTTTAAATGTATAGTGACCAGAATATTGAGAAAAATAGAATATAAGAATCAGAAGATGAAGATCATATGGTGTACTAACTTTTTTAAAAAGATATACTCATTTTATTTGTATGTTAGAATTGTAGAGAGAGAGATCTTCTATCTGCTGGTTCACTCTCCATATGGCTGCAACAGCCAGGGCTGGCCAGGCCAAACCAGGAGCCTGGGGCTTCATCTGGGCCCCCCACATTGGTGCAGGGGCCTAAGCATTTGAGCATCTTCTGCTGCTTTCCCAGGCACACCAGCAGGGAGACGGATTGAAAGTGGAGCAGCCATGACTTGAACCAGCACCCATATGGGATGCCAGAGCCTCAGGTGGCAGCCTTACCCTCTGTGCCATAGCGTTGGCTCATGGTATAGTGGTTTTTACAGTGTAGTATAGAGAATAATAATTATATGAAGACTTTCTTAAAAATGCGGACCCTTGGGCCTTAGCTCAAATACTAATCGATATCTTTGGGGATAAAGGTGAGGAAGTAATGAAGGATGCAAGAGCTTCATGACTAAATTTTATGTAAGGCTTTGTGTGCCTTTGTAGTACTAGTTAAATACAAACTTGAGCAAGTTAACTTCTCTGTACCACAGCTTCCATGAAATAAGATTAAACAATACATAAGAAATTCTCAAATTCTCAACTGTGTTGGCTTTATAAAATTAGTTTTGAGGGCTGAGACTGTGTTATAGTAGGTTGAGCCTCCACCTGCGGTGCTAGCATACCATATGGGTGATCCTTCGAGTCCCGACTGGTCCACTTCCAAGCCAGCTCCCTGCTAAGGTACCTGGGAAATCAGTGGAAAATGGCCCAAGTGCTTGACTCCTGCACCCACAAGGGAGAACTGGGGGAAGTTCCTGGCTTCTGGCTTCAGCCTGGCCCAGCCCTTGCCATTGTGGCCATTTGGGGAGTGAGCCAGCAGATGGAAGACATCTCTGTTTCTCCCTTTCTGTTTTCACTCTGGCTCTCAAATAAATAAATAATTTTTTTAAAAATTAATTCTTGCTTATTTTCTAGTGATCGTTACCATAAATTTACTAAATTTATTGTGTCATATATGTATATTAAAGATTTATTTATTTATTTGAAGGTCAAAGTTACACAGAGAGGGAAGGGGAGGCAGAGAGAGAGAGAGTTCTTCCATCCACCTGTTTATTCCCTAGTTGGCTGCTACAGCTGGAGCTGTGCGGATGTGAAACTAGGAGCCAGGAGCTTCTTCCAGGTCTCCCACGCAGGTGCAGAGACCCAAGGACTTGGGCCATCTTCCACTGTCTTAGCAGAGAGCTGGATTGGAAGTGGAGCATCCAGAACTTGACCCAGGGCACAAATGGGATGCTGGCACTGTAGGCGGTGGCCTTACCCGCTATGCCACAGCAGCCCCCCACCACTGTGTCATATAGTTTTAATTCACATGTATTTTCTAGATTTCCACAAAAGACTGTACAATGTTCAATGATGACTTACATTCATTGTAAATAAGAGGCTACTACTCTGGAATTTAGCCCTTTTTAGCATTCATGAAACCACAGAAGATCCTTTGAAAAAATAATATATATATATTTCAATTAGTTTTATATAGTTGAATAAAAAGGTTATGTGAAGTTTATAAAGTAGAACTATATAAACTGGCTTATTATTCTGCCGATTAGACTTTGGCATTGGGATTCTGAATACAGATAGTCTAATTATAAAGCTTACTCTTTAGTCACTCTACAATATTACTTTTTTAAGTATACTATTTTAGGGTCTGATATTGTGGCATAGTGTAAAGCCTGTTCCACTTTTGATCCAGCTCTCTGCTAATGGCCTTGGAAAAGCAGTGGAAGAAGGCTCAGGTGCTACCTGTGTGGGAGAGTGGGATGAAACTGGCCCAGCCCTGGTCATTGCAGCCATTCAGAGAGTGAATCAGTGGATAGAAGATCTCTCTCTTTGTGTCTCCCTCTCTTTCTCTCTGACCTTAAAAAAAAAAAAAGTACTATTTTAAGAACCTTATGCGCCGGTGCTGTAGCTCACTAGGCTAATCCTCTGCCTTGCGGCGCTGGCACACCGGGTTCTAGTCCCGGTCGGGGCGCCAGATTCTTTCCCGGTTGCCCCTCTTCCAGGCCAGCTCTGTGCTGTGGCCAGGGAGTGCAGTGGGGGATGACCCAAGTGCTTGGGCCCTGCACCCCATGGGAGACCAGGATGAGCACCTGGCTCCTGCCATTGGATCAGCGCGGTGTGCCGGCCGCAGCGCGCTGGCCGTGGCGGCCATTGGAGGGTGAACCAACGGCAAAGGAAGACCTTTCCCTCTGTTTCTCTCTCTCTCTGTCCACTCTGCCTGTCCAAAAAAAAAAAAAAAAAAAAAAAAAAAAAAAAAAAAAACAACTTATGCAAGATTCAGTTGTGAAGCCATCTAGTTCTGGACATTTCTTTTTTGGAAGTTTTAAATTATTTCTTCTTCAATCTCTTTGTTAATGATCTGTTAGAGCTTTCTATTTCATGATTCAATTTTATTAGATTATATAGGAACTTATCCTTTTCCTCTACCAAGCATAGGAAACCTTTTCCCTGCCAAGGGCCATTTGGATATATATGATGTCATTCACAGACCATACAAAATTTTCAACTTAAAAATTAGGCACCTGTAGATTTTTTGAATTTTGAGTTCCACCTGAGGCTGCCTTGGCAGGGCCAGACCAAATGATTTTACGTCTCTCATTAGGCCCATGGGCAGGATGTTTACCACTCCTGCTAGGCTATCCAATGTGTTGGCTTAAACTTGTTCATAATAGCCCCTTATGATTTTTATTTCTAAGGCATCTGTTGTAAAGTTTTTACTTTCAATTCTGATTTGATTGGATTCTTCTCTCTTTTTCTTAATCTATTAAGGGCTATGTTGGGTTACTTTTTCAGAGCAGTAACTCTTGATTTTATTTACTTCATGTGTTTTTTCTGTTCTCAATTTCATTTATTTTTTTTTCTGATCTATATTTTTCCATCCTTTTGCTAATCTTTGGTTAATTTTGGATGTGTTTGCTTCTTGAAGCATGTGTTAGACTATTAATTGAGGATCTTTTTTCCTTTTTAATGTAGGTATATATTGTTATGAATTTTCCTCATGGACCTACATTGGCTGTATCCCGTGAGTTTTGATATGTTGTCTTTACATTGTCATTTATTCAAGACATTTTATTTTTTAAATTACCATTTTATTTTTTGACCCATTGATTACTCAGGAGCATCTTGTTTAATTTCTAGTTATTAGTGAATTTCTCAAAATTCCTTTTGCTATTGACTTCTAGTTTCATACTGTTGTGGTAAAAATACAACATGAGATATGATTTTGATCTTTTTGAATTTGTTAAATTTTGTGTGTGTGTGTGGAGGCCTGTGTGATGGCACAGAGGGTAAAGTCACTGCCTGTGATGTCAGCATATTATACATAACACAGTCCTGGTTTAAGCTCAGTCTGTTCCACTTTCTGTTCAGCTGCCTGCTAATGTGCCTGTTAGGGCAGCTGGGAATGAATCAAGTGCTTGGGCCCCTGCAATCCATGTGGAAGAACCAAATGGAATTCCAGGCTTCTGGCTTTGTCTTGGCCCAGTCCCAGCTGTTGCAGACATTTGGGAAATGAACCAGAAGATGGAATATTTTTTTTTCTCTCTGTCTCTCCCTCTTTCTGATTACTTTTGATATATTTAATGTCTGGCTTCCTTGTACCCATCAATAAACAAACCAACTGAACTTTTCTAGGCTAATTGAAGACAATGTTTAGTAAAACTGTACTGAATTCATTTGTTTTCTTATTGGTGAGTGTAGCAGTATGGTAAATTTTTAGAGGTCTCTACTTCAGAACTGAGTGAGCAAGATATTTATTAACTTCATTTGCTTGCTGATATATTTAGGTGAGCTAGTGGAGTTCATTCAGGGGGCCACAGTAGATAGCATCACATACATATGAAATGGGATTTGGAGCATGTATTTAGAGACTGCAGTTTCCCACGATTCTAACCAACAGTTTTGGTATCAATTTAATACCATAGAAGATATTCATCTTTTTGTATTTCTGCATAGAGAACCTAAAGTTTTTATTTTTGAAATTTCAATGCTCCCCATAGTAGAGCTTCACCTGCCCTATTTAATACAGTAGTACAAAAATTGGCATGTGTTCAAAATTATGTCTTCATCCTCCTTAAGAACACAAAGAAATAGTTTCTTTAACCAGTCTACTGTTGATGGTCATTTGGGTTGATTCCAGGTCTTAGCTATTGTGAATTGAGCTGCAATAAACATTTAGGTGCATACAGCTTTTTTGTTTGCCGATTTGATTTCCTTTGGGTAAATTCCAAGGAGTGGGATGGCTGGGTTGTATGGTAGGGTTATATTCAGGTTTCTGAAGAATCTCCAGACTGACTTCACTAGTGGCTTTACCAGTTTGCATTCCCACCAACAGAGGGTTAGTGTCCCTTTTTCCCCACATCTTGCCAGCATCATTTGTTGGTAGATTTCTGTATGTGAGCCATTCTAACCCAGGTGAGGTGAAACCTCATTGTGGTTTTGATTTGCATTTCCCTGATGACTAGTGATCTTGAACATTTTTTCATGTGTCTGTTGGCCATTTGGATTTCCTCTTTTGAAAAATGTCTACTGAGGTCCTTGACCCATCCCTTAAGTGGGTTGTTCATTTTGTTTTTGTGGAGCTTCTTGATCTCTTTGTAGATTGGTTATTAAGGCTTTATCTGTTGCATAGTTTGCAAATATTTTTTCCCATTCTGTCGGTTGCCTCTTCACTTTCCTGACTGAAATTATGGGACATGTACTCTATAGAATACTATATAGCAGTAAAAAAAAAAAAAAAACAAAGAAATCCTGTCATTTACAACAAAATGGAGGAATCTGGAAAACATCATGCTGAGTGAAATAAGCCAGCCACAAAGGGAAAAATACCATATGTTCTCCCTGATTAATAACAACCTACCAAGCACCAAAAAGGAAACCTGTTGAACTGAAATGGACACTATGAGAAACAGTGACTTGAACAGCCCTTGTCCTGAATGTTGATGAACAACTTAATACTTTATCCCTTTTAGTATTTTTTGTTCTACTTAATACCATTGGTTGAACTCTTTAATTAACACACAGTTATTCTTAGGTCTTTAAATTTAACTGAAAAGTGATCCTTGTTAAATATAAGTTTGGGAATAAGAAAGGGAGAAGATGTACAATTTGGGACATGCTCAAGCTGACTTGCCCCAAACAGTAGAGTTAGAAATGTGCCAGGGGACTCCAATTCAATCCCATCAAGGTGGCATGTACCAATGCCATCTCACTAGTCAGATCTGGCTGATCTGAGATGGCATTGGTACATGCCACCTTGATGGGATTGAATTGGAATCCCCTGGTACCTTTCTAACTCTACTGTTTGGGGCAAGTTAGATTGAGCATGTCCCAAATTATACATCTTCTCCCTCTCTTATTCCCACTCTTATATTTAACAGGGATCACTTTTCAGTTTAGTCTCAACACTTAAGAATAACTGTGTATTGATTACAGAATTCAACCAAAAGTATTAAGTAGAACAAACAAACAAGCAAATACTAAGAGGGATAATGTATTAAGTTGTTCATCAACAGTCAGGGCAAGGGCTGATCAAGTCACCGTTTCTCATAGTGTTCATTTCACTTTAACAGGTTTCCTTTTTGGTGCTTGGTTAGTTGTCACCGATCAGGGAGAACATATGATATTTGTCCCTTTGGGACTGGCTTATTTCACTCAGCATAATGTTTTCCAGATTCCTAACAGGTTTTTCATATGGATTGAAGGCACCCGGGTACTTGAGCCATAACCATCTACCTCCTAGAGTGCACATTAGAAGGAAGCTAGAATGAAAGCAGGGCCAGGACCTGAATCCAGACTCTTCAAAATGAGATGCTGGTGTCCAAACAACATCTTAACTTCCACAACAAACGCATGCCTCCCAAATATCATTGATTACCCAAGATATTTTTTGGTAATTGCCTTGGTATTTTAAATAATGATTATGGTAATCGAAGATTGGAGACAATTCATGATTTAAAAAATTAAATGATATTTTCTCTTCTAGTATATTAGGAAGTCATGAGATATTTTTAAAATAAACTCTGTGTAAGCTTTCTATACATATATACATAAACTTTTGCATATGTAATATCTGCATCATCTCAGTATAATTATAGTAATTCTGTTTTCTTTGCCTGATCAATCAACTATCAAGGTATACATAACAGCGTATCCATTTTACTCTGTATTTTTATTATTCCAATGTTTTTCTTCATTATCATTTTTTCTCTTTCCTTCTTAATTAAGTTCCACAAATATTTATTATTTAAAGCTATCCTTTAAAGGATTTAGGGAGGAGAGGGCATATGACACAGCAGTTAGGATGCTGCTTGGGTTGCTCACATCTTATGATGGAGTGCTTGGTTCAAGTCACAGCTCCTCTAGCTTCCTGGTAATGTGCAACCTAGGAGGCAGCAGATGATGACTCAAGTACTTGGGTCCCTGCTACTCATGTGGGAGACCTTGATTGAGTTCCAGGCTTATAGCTTTTGTCTGGCCCATCCCTGGCTGTTGCAAGCATATGGGGAGTGAACTAGCAGATGGAAGATTCATATTCTCCCTCTCCTTCTCCCTCCTCCTCCCCCCCCTCCCCATCTCTCTCCCTCCCTTTTAAATAAAGTTAAAATAAATAAAATGTTCAAAAAGGAGTTCTGGGAATTTGAAGTCTCTTGCCCATTGGCTATTGGTTTCTTTCAATTTTTTCCCCCTCTTTCCTCCTTGCTACCTCTCTCCCCTCCAGGATTGAATATCACACACACAGATAAACAATTATAGAGTGATCATACTAAAGTTTGTGTATATGTTTCTTGGAATCTTTAATTCTGGGTAGGAAATCCTAACTCTCTATCGGTTGCTTCACAGCCTGCAAAATGGTACAATTTGTTCCTGTGGCAGCATCTTATGGTAAAAACCAGCGCTGAATGATGCTGCTTTTGCTCTGGATGGCTGCAGCAATAGCATGGGTCATTTTTCTTCCAAGGAGTACTGTTGATTTGTTGGGACTTTCTCACTGATACCTAGTTCCCAGGGAATTGAAGTTTCAGAATAATGATTCTTAATCTTTTTTAGATCTGATGGAATCTATACCGTCTTTCTAAAAATGTACATACACACACACACACACACACGCACACATGCACAATCTATATAGCTTCAGAGGTTTATCAAGCCACCAGGAATATAGATTTATGTATCTAAGAATAACTACATCATTCAGAGAAGCCACTCAGATGTTTGTTCCTTTATAAATAGGCATTTCTAAGCACAAGTTAAATATGAGCACAAATACTCATACTATAAAATATGATCTAAAGATATAAATGGCATGTTTGGAGCCCAAAAAAAGCACAATGTGTTTTAATAACATTCAGTTATATATAACAGAATTAAGATCTTTCTGCCCCAGTTAACTGGTTTTTAACTGTCTTAAGACATGTACCTCATGGTGATTTACAAGGTTACTGATGTTTCTTTTTCTTTATATTAAGAAAAAAATTCACAGCTTAAACTTAAAATACCACATAATGATAGAAGTTTGGGTCATCCTAAGTCATCCTGGTTCTAAGGAACAAAATAAATATACTCATTATTATTGTACACTCAGGAAAAGAATTAGAATCCCTATTCTCTTAGGTATTTTGTTGAGTCTTTGTCAAAAATGGAGTGTAAATTTTGTCCCCTTTGCACATCTTCAATCAATAGTACCACCCTTCTGGATCACAGTTGAGCTTGTTTGTATAATATGATCACTTATAAATATGGTAGATGTCAAAATTCTTACATACATGCACACAAATATGGCTGCTACAGACATAGGGCAAGAGAACTATTGCTTTTTCCTTCTGATTTTGTATTTTGAGTAAATATAGTCAAATTAGAACCATTTGTTCTAATTGGCTTCCACAAATTGATGAATTTCATAAGATAAGCTAATACTATGATGACTTACAAGAATGAATGGTTTTGTTGGTTTTGCTTTGTTTCCTTTTCTTTTCCAAAGTGATTTTCAATCAAACTTATATGTAATAATAGCTGTTACATAGATATAAAATACCACAAATTGAACATGACCACAAATTGAACATGAGCTTCCTAACTTATTCATACCTGACTGACTTACATCCGCTGTCTTTTATGGGAGATCCATCTGGCCTGACTTAGGTGAAAAATGGTATAGAATACTATAAAACAATACTTACAGACATAAACTATTAGAAATACCAGTTGTGCCTGGTTGCTCCTCTTCCAGTCCAGCTCTCTGCTGTGGCCCAGGAGTGCATTAGAGGATGGCCTAAGTCCTTGGGCCCTGCACCCACATAGGAGACCAGGAGGAGCACCTGGCTCCTGGCTTTGGATCAGTGCAGTGTGCCCGCTGCAGCATGCCAGCCGCAGTGGCCGTTGGGGAGTGAACCAACGGAAAAGGAAGACCTTTCTCTCTGTCTCTCTCACTGTCCACTCTGCCTGTCAAAAAAAAAAAAAAGAAGAAGAAGAAGAAGAAGAAAAGAAATACCAGTTGTGAAGATTAAAATCATCGAACTTCCTATTCATGGGTTAGCTAAAGCAATTGGAAAGGTGCCTCATTGACATCCAATAAATCATCTATTTCTGTAATTCTATGTGCCACACTTAGGCTATTATATATAATATATATAATATATTATATTATAATATAATATATATTATACAATATATAATATAATAAAATATTATTATATTATTATATTATTATATAATATTTTATTATATCATATAATTTTTATAAATATATTTTATTATATAATATAATTATATTATATAATAATTATATATCTTATTATAATATATTATTAATTATATAATTAATATTAATCAATTAATTAATATAATTAATATATAATTAATATTATATAATTATATAACATATAATTATATTATAATATATTATAATATATTATATATATTATATTATATAATATATATAATATAATATAATATAATAATATTAAGTATTACATATTTTATATTAACTGTGAAAAGCCAAATCAGCCACACATAAAATTCTTTTAGGAGTTCTCTAGTGTTTTTGCTATTTTGAAAGAGAAATAATTAACAGGCAACACAGCATATGAAATTTAAAGTTTTAAGTTTAGTTATTAAAGCAAGCGAATTTGTATAGATTTAAACACAGGATTGATTTTGTTTCACATGAGAAATCAGTGTTAAAGATTAATTTGCATGAGTATTTACTTGCTATAAGACCAACTAGCAGGCTCCCAGCTTTCTAATCTTTAACTGCATGTTTATTTTGTTTTATTGGTGACCAAATTTTAGATAATCGAGCCTGCATTGTGGAACAGCAGTTTAAGCCACTGTTCACAATGCTGTAATTCCCTATTGGAGCAATGAATCCTGGCTGTTTCACTTCTGATCCAGCTTCTTGCTAAAGATCCTGGAAAGGCAGCAAGAAGGTGGTCCAAATACTTGGATCTCTACCACCCACGTGGAAAATCTAAATGGAGTTCCAGGCTCTTGGATTTGACCTGACCCAGCCTGGGCTGTTGCAACCATTTAGGGAGTAAAGCAGTAGAGAGAAGATCTTTTTCTCTCTGTGTCTCTCTCCCTCTTGCTCACTCTCTCTGTCAGTCTGCTTTTTAAAGAAATGAAATAAATCTTTAAGAAAACAAATATTAGGTAATCATTTCCATGTTTTTTGCCACTTGAGAATAAAAATAGAATTTAAAATTGTGCCATTTATGTCTCCTACAGTTTCAAAAAAAATGAGCAAAGCAAAGATTCTATCTTCTTCCGAGATGGGATTAGGCAAATTGATTTTGTACTTTCCTATGCTGATGACTTAAGGGAAGATGCAGAAATAAAAGCGGTAAGTGCCTATGTGAGAAACACAAGAATAACAAAAAGAAGTATATTCTATATTTTGATGTGGATATTCACATTGAATTACGTTGTAAAAAGTCAGAGACTTCCGAAGTGTTATTGAAAGCTGAAACTGAGTGAAAAGACTACAAAATAGGCAGCCGAGTAATGAATGTGTGATGCCAATTAAATTTACTGGATGTTTTAGAGACAAAGTCCTTTTACTTCTCCTCCAAGAAGCTGAGGTATTTTAGACAGCTCACATTAGATATTAAGTGTGGCCACCAAATTGCGGGAGTTTTTGAAAATAATAAAAATCTTTTCAGTGAAAATACTATTTTGAAATTGTAGGATGAATTTATCCAATCTGCAGTGGACTTTGTATTATATTGTAATTATGATCCTATTTTATTTTCATTATGGCAATTGACACTTTCAAAGCTGATATTCTTTGTTCACTTTTATTTATTTTTTAGAAAGCTTTTATTTAATAAATATTAATTTCATAGGTACAGCTTTAGGAATTCTTCCCCATACCCACCCTCACACTTCCACTCCCATCCCACCTTCTGCTCCATCTCCCATTCCATTCTTCATTAAGATTCATGTTTAATTATCTTTTTATACAGAAGACCAACTCTTTACTAAGTAAAGATTTCAACAGACACAGACACACAAAGTATAAATACTGTTTGAAGACAAGTTTTACTGTTAATTATCATAGAACAGCTCATTAAGGACAGAGGTCCTACATGGGGAGCAAGTGCACGGTGACTCTTGTTGATTTAACAATTGAAACTCTTATTCATGATGTCAGTGATCACCTGATGCTCTTATGAGCCGCCAAGGCTATGGAAGCCTCTTGAGTCCACAAACTCCATCAGTATTTAGACAGGGCCATAATCAAATGGAAGTTCTATCCTCCCTTTGGAGAAAGGTACCTCTTCTTTGATGGACCCTTCTTTCCACTGGGATCTCACTCATAGAGATCCTTCATGTAGATCATTCTTTGCCAGAGTGTATTGGCTTTCCATGCCTGAAATGCTTTCATGGGCTTTTTAGCCAGATCTGAATGCCTTAAGGGCTGATTCTGAGGCCAGAGTGATGTTTAGGGTGTTTGTCATTCTCTGAGTCTGCTGTGTGGCCTGCTTCCCATGTTGCATCGTTCTCTCCTTTTTAATTCCACCTGTTGTTATTAGCAGACACTTGGTCTTATTTATGTGATTTTTTTGACACTTATTCCTATATATATGTTACACGCTTAAAATGATCGCTTTAACTAGTAAGATGGCATTAGCACCCACTTTAATGGAATTAGGAGTCCCATGGCAAAATTTTTAGCTTTACCCTTAGGGGTAAGTCCGAGGGAACGTCTGCCGAACTGTACATCTCCTCCCTCTCTTATTTGGGCTCTTATTTTTTACTGTGATCAATTTTCAATTGGATTTAAAGACTTATGAGTAATTCTGTGTTAAGTAAAGTGTTCAACCAATGATATTAAGTAGAAAAAGAAAAGAGTAAAAAAACTAAAATAATAAACTGATCCTCTAAACTCAAGACAAGGGCTATTCAAATATTTGTTCCTCATAGTGTAAATTTCACTCCTAGATGTTTCCTTTTAGGTGCTCTACTAGTTGTCACAGATCAGGGGGAACATATGATATTTGTCTGTTTGGGACTGGTTTATTTCACTAAGTATGATTTTTTCAGATTCATCAATTTTGTTGCCAATGTCCGGATTTCATTTTTTTTTTTTTACCACTATGTAGTATTCCATTAGTACATATCCCATAATTTCTTTATCCAGTCTTCTGTTGACTGGCATTTAGGTTGATTCCATGTTTTAGCTATCGTGAATTGAGCTGCAATAAACATGGAGCTGCAGATAGCTCTTTTATTTGCCGATTTTATTTCCTTTGGGAAAATTACAAAGGGTGGGATGGCTGGGTCCTATGGTAGGACTATATTCAGATTTCTGACATACCTCCAAATTGTCTTCCATGCTAGCTTTACCAGTTTTCATTCCCACCAACAGTGGATTAGGGTACCTTTTTCCCTACATCCTCACCAGCATTTGTTGTTTGTTGATTTCTGTGTGAAAGCCATTCTAGCTGGGGTGAGGTGAAAACTCATTGTGGTTTTGATTTGCATTTCCCTGATGGTTAGTGATCCTGAACATTTTTGCATGTGTCTGTTGGCCATTTGGATTTCCTCTTTGAAAAATGTCTGTTTAATGGGGCCGGCACTGTGGCAGAGCAGGTAAACACCCCGGCCTGAAGTGCTGGCATCCCATATGGGTGCGTGTTCTAGTCCCGGCTGCTCCTCTTCCAATGCAGCTCTCTGCTGTGGCCTAGGATAGCAGTAGAAGATGGCCCAAGTCCTTGGGCCCCTGCACCCATGTGGGAGACCCGAAAGAAGCTGCTGGCTCCTGGCTTCAGATCAGTGCCGCTCTGGGCATTGCGGCCATCTGGAGAGTAAACCATTGGATGGAAGATCACTCTCTATCTGCCTCTCTGCCTCTCTTCTCTCTGTATATCCCTGACTTTTGAATAAATAAATAATTCTTAAAAAAAAAAGAAAAATGTCTAAGTCCTTGGCCCTTCTCTTAAGTGGGTTGTTTGTTTTGTTGTTGTGGAGTTTTTGATCTCTTTTTAGATTCTGAATATTAATCCTTTATCAGTTGCATAGTTTGTGAATAATTTCTCCCATTCTGTCGTTTGCCTCTTCACTTTCCTGACTGTTCCTTTTGCCTTTCAGAAACTTCTCAATTTGATGTAATCCTAGTTGTTAATTTTGGCTTTGGCTGCCTGTGCCTCTCGGGTCTTTTCCAAGAAGTCTTTGTGCCAATATCTTGCAGGAATTCTCCAATGTTCTCTAATAATTTGATGGTGTTAGGACGTAGGCTTAGATCTTTAATCCATGTTGAGTGAATATTTGTGTAAGGTGTAAGGTAGGGGTCTTGCTTCATTCTTCTGCATGTGGGAATCTAGTTTTCCCAGCACCATTTGTAGAATAGACTGTCCTTATTCCAGGAATTGGTTTTAGCTCCTTGATCAAATATTATAAGTTGGCTGTAGATGTTTGGATTGATTTCTGCTCTGTTCCATTGGTTTATCCATCTGTTTTTGTACAAGTCCCAGGCTGTTTTGATTATAACTGCCCTGTAGTATGTCTTAAAATCTGGTATTGTGATGCTTCCGGCTTTGATTTGTTGTGTAAAATTGCTTTAGCTATTCGAGGTCTCCTGTGTCTCCATATGAATTTCAGCACCATTTTTTCTAAATCTGAGAAGAATGTCTTTGGTGTTTTGATTGATATCACATTGAATCTGTACCTTGCTTTTGGGAGATTGGACATTTTGATGATATTCATTCCTCCAATCCATGAACATGGAAGAATTTTCCATTTTTCTTTTTGTGTCTTCTTCTATTTCTTTAAGGTTTTGTAATTCTCATTGTAGAGATCTTTAACTTCATTGGGTAAGTTTATTCCAAAGTATTTGATGGTTTTTGTAACTATTGTGAATGTGATTAATCTTGAAGTTCATTCTCAGCTGTGGCATTGTCTGTGTATACAAAGGCTGTTGATTTTTGTATACTGATTTTATATCTTGCTACTTTACTAAACTCTTCTATGAGTTCCAATAGCCTCTTAGTGGAGTTTTTGTATCCTCTATATAAAGAATCATGTCTTATGCAAAGAGGGATAGTTTGACTTCCTTCTTCCCAATTTGCATCCCTTTGATTTCATTTTCTTGCCTAATGGATCTGGCAAAAAACTTCTAGTACTATATTGAATAGCAGTAGTGAGAGTTGCCATCCCTGTCTGGTACCAGATCTCACTGGGAATGCTTCCAACGTTTCCCCATTTAATAGAATGTTGGCTGTGGGTTTTGTCACTCCCCCTCTTCATGGAGGAACGACACAGGACCCTGCGCTGTTCTTTCGTCTGCTCGGCCCTCCCCGGGTTTGCTGCTGGTTCTTCCCGGGTTGGCTACTATCCCTTCCACCTCCGTGGAAGGGCAGTTCCCCCTGGCCACATTCCCCACTTCCGCAGGGGAGCGGCACACCGCCGGCCGGCTTTCTCGGGGGGCTGCACAGGTGTTCCCTCAGATGTTCCCCTTAGATGTTCCTCATAGATGTTCCTGGTGCATGCCGTCTCTCTCCTCCTTTATAGTCCTCCTCCGCCAATCCTAACTCGGCTGCCCACACGCCGAGTACGCTGCTCTCCAATCAGGAGCAAGTCCTACAGTTTATTGATTGAACTGGAGGCAGCTGTGCAGAAGCTGTTTACTTCTCTCCCAGCGCCATATTGTGGGAGAGCAGATGCATAGAATAAGTCTTAATTCCAGTAACTTAGTCCAGTCCGGATTGCTCCCCACAGGTTTTTCATAAATTGCTTTGATTGTATTGAGGAATGTTATTTCTATACCCAATTTGCTTAGAGTTTTCATCATGAAAGGAAATTGTATTTTGTCAAATGCTTACTCTGCATCTGTTGAGATAATCATGTGGGGTTTTTCTTTTTCAGCAGTTTGTTAATGTGGTGTATCACATTGATTGATTTGCGAATGTTGAATCATCCCCGCATACCAGGGATAAATCCCATTTGGTCTGGGTGGGTGATCTTTTCATGTGTTGTTGGATTTGATTGGCTAGAATTTTGTTGAGGATTTTTGTGTCTACGTTTATCAGGGAAATTGGTTTGTAATTCTCTTTCTCGGTTGCGTCTTTTTCAGGTTTATGAATGAAGGTGATGTTGGCTTTGTAGAAAGAATTTGGGAGGATTCCCTCTCTTTCAGTTGTTCTGAATAACTTGAGAGGAATTGGAATTTGTTCTTCTTAAATGTCTGGTAGAATTCAGCATTGAAGCCATCCAGTCCTGGGCTTTTCTTTGTTTGCCTGTGTTATGGGTCTATTTAGGTTTTCTATGTCTTTATGGCTCAATTTAGGTAGATTGTATGTGTCCATGAATCTATTTCTTCTTGGCATATAGCTCTTTGTAATAATTTTTGATGATTCTTTTTATTTCTTTGGTGTCTATTGTTACATTTCCTTTTTAATCTCTAATTTTACTGATTTTGTTCTTCTCTGTCGTCTTTTTGGTTAATTAGGCCACTGGTGTGTCACTTTTGTTTATTTTTCAAAAAACCAGCTCTTCCTTTTGCTGATCTTTTGTTATGTTTTTTTTTTGGATTCAATTTTGTTGATTTCTTCTCTAATTTTAATTATTTCTTTTCTCCTAGTAGTTTTGGCCTTGGTTTATTCTTGTTTTTCTAGATCCTTGAGATGCATCAATAGCTCATTTATTTGGTGCTTTTGCAATTTTTTTAAAGATTTATATTATTTAATTGAAAAGTTTCAGAGAGGTAGAGACAGGAGAGAGGTCTTCTATCCGCTGGTTCAATCCTCAGATGGCAGCAACTGCCAGAGCTGCACTGATCCAAAACCAGGAGCCAGGAGCTTCTTCCAGGTCTCCCATGTGGGTACAGGGGCCCAAGTATTTGGGCCATCCTCCACTGCTTTTCCAGGCCATAGCAGAGAGTTGTATCAGAAGATGAGCAGTTGGGTCTTGAACTGGCATCCATATGGGATGTTGGCGCTTCAGGCCATGACTTTAACTGACTGAGCAACAGCACTGACCTCCAATTTCTTGCTGTTGACACCTATTGCTATAAACATTCTTCTTTTCACTGCTTTTGCTGTATCATGGAAGTTTTGATATGTTTTGTTGTCATCTGCATTCGTTTCCAGAAATTTTTTTATTTTTTTTTATGTCTTCTATGACCCACTTCTCATTCAGGAGCATGTTTTTCAGTCTCCATGCATTTGCATATGCTCTAGAAATTCCTGACTTCCTGATTTCCAACCTCATTCCATTGTGGTCCAATAAGATTCATGGTATGATTCAGTTTTTGAATTTGCTGAAACTTGCTTATGGCCTAGTATATGGTCAATCCTAGAGAAAGATCCATGCACTGCTGAGAAGAATGTGTATTCTGGAATTGTAGGGTGAAAAGTTCTGTAGTTATCTGTTAGTTCCATTTGGTCTATAGTTAGATTAATTCTGCTGTGTTCTTGTTGATTTTCCATCTGGTTGATCTGTCCATTGCTGAAAGTGGAGCTTTGCAGTCCTCCAATACTATTGTATTTGAGTATAAGTCTCCCTTTAAATCTCTTAATATTTCTTTTAATTGGCCAGGTTCCCTGTAATTAGGTGCATACACGTTTATAATAGTTACATCTCCCTGTTGATTTGATCCCTTAAACATTATATAGTACCCTTCTTTGACTCTTTTAGCAGTTTTTCTGTTAAAGTTAATATTTTTCTGATATTAAGATGGCTATACCAGCTCTTTTTTGGTTTCTTTTGGCAAGGAATATCTTCTTTCATCCTTTCACTTTCAGTCTGCATATATCTTTGTTGGTGAGATATGTTTCTTATAGGCAGAACATACATGGGTTTTATTTTTTAATCCAGTCAGCCAGTCTGGTCTTTTTTAAAATTTTATTATTATTATTATTATTTGAAAGACAGAGTTAGACAGTGAGAGAGAGAGACAGAGAGAAAGGTCTTCCTTTTCCTTTGGTTCACCCCCAAATGGCCGCTATGGCTGCACGTTGTGCCGATTTGAAGCCAGGAGCCAGGTGCTCCTCCTGGTCTTCCATGTGGGTGCAGGGACCCAAGCCCTTGGGCCATCCTCCACTGTACTCCCGGGCCACAGCAGAGAGCTGAACTGGAAGAGGAGCAACAGGGACAGATCCAGCACCCCGACTGGGACTAGAACCCGGTGTGCTGGCGCCGCAGGCGGAGGATTAGCCTAGTGAATTGCGGTGCTGGCAAGTCTAGTCTTTTGACTATGGAGTTGAGGCCGTTTACAATCAAGGGGAGTATTGATAAGTAATGACTTTGCCCTGCTATTTTTCCAAAAATATTCCTAATTTTTACTTTGAACTTCCTTTGATCTTTTACTGAGAGATTTTATTCCTTTACCTTCTTTTGTAGTGATGACCATGTTTCTGTGTGCAGCACATCAGTAAGCATCTTTTGTAGGGCTAGATGGGTGATGACAAATTCTTTCCATTTCATTTTTTGTTTTAAAAGATTTATTGATTTATTTGAAAACCAGAGTAACACAGAGATAGGAGAGACAGAGAGAGGTCTACCATCAGCTTGTTCATTTCCAATTGGCCACAACAGGCGGAACTGTGATGATCCGAGGCCAGGAGCCAGGAGCTTCTTCCAGGTCTCCCATGTGGGTGCAGGGGCCCAAGCACTTGGGCCATCTTCTGCTGCTTTCCCAGGCATAGCAGAGAGCTGGATCAGAAGTGGAGCAACTGGGTCTCGAACCAATGTCCGGGATGCCAGCACTGCAGGCGGCTGCTACACCACAGAGCTGTCCCCTCAATTTCTATTTGTTATGGAAATTCTTTATTTCACATTCATTCATAAATGAGAGCTTTGCAGGGTATAATATTCTGGGATGACAGTTTTTTTTTTCTGTTAATCTTGGACTATATCTTACCACTCTCTCCTAGCCTGTAGGGTTTCTGATGAGAAGTCTGCTGTGAGTCTAATTGGAGATCCCCTGAAAGTAATCTGGCATTTCTCTCATGCACATTTTAGAATCTTCTCTTTATGTCATTTGGACTTGGGTAGCTTCTATTTCTTTCCCAGGCCATAGCAGAGAGCTGGATCAGAAGAGGAGCAGCTGGGACAAGAACCGGCACCCACATGGGATGCCATTGCTGCAGGCCAGGGCTTTAACCTGCTGTGTCACAGCGCAGGCCCTGATACAGGCCTATATTGTACAGTGTTCAATATCTACCCTCATTTTGGTGAAAACATTCAAAATCCTCTCTCCTAGCTTTTTAAAAAACATATTATACATACTCAAGACATGCCTATTTGAAGATTAGTGTTTGAAGATACTGTAATTAAGTATTTTAAAATTTTAGTGTGTATTTTGTTATACTTTACTCACAGTTCAAGCAAAAATATTGATGATCAGTGAATTGTTTTTAAGTCTACATAATTTGATTATGTGAACTAATGACCTATAGTTTAATTTGATTTTTCTCTGTGTGAAGCCATTCTATCCTTCAAGATTAAAAAGTCATATTGACATTTTGGCTTAAAGTTGAATTAAATATATAATTTATTTGCAGAGTATTGAACTTTGTAATACTGAGTCATCCCAAATAACAGCATGATATATTTGTCTTATTGTAAAGCTTTTATTTAAAAAGCAGTATTTTATTCAGTAAAGTTTTTATATGTCTTCCATTAAAAGTTCTGCTGCATATTTCCCAGAGATTATAGGATATATTGGATTTTTATGATTATTGGGAATTATTGTACAGATGGAAAACAGTACATGACATTAAGTTTGACGTAATACACGGAGGCCTTTTTAAAATAACTGGGGTGGGACACAGAACACTTAGAAGTTTGGCCATCGTGTACCAAGTCTCTCATTGAACAAATAAGAATAAAAGTATTCTGCATAATTCTGTTTGTTTTGCTAAAGGAAAGAAGAAAAGAATTTGAGCAAAATCTCCGAAAATCAGGTCTTGAATTGGAAATTGAAGACAAGAGGGTAAGTTTCAATATATATTTATACCTGAATCTTATTTTGTAAAATTTTTATTTATTTAAATATTGTTTGAGATAGAGCACTCTTATCCGCAATGAAGCCAGATAATCCAGACCACAATCCAGGCCAGACTCACACCATGGTCTTCCTCTGGCTATATCAACACAGTCCAAGTCTTCCACATAAGTGGCAAGTGGGATCTCACTCACAGAGATCTTTCATTTAGGGTGGTTGTTGTTGTTTTTTTTTTTTTTTTTTTTTTTTTTTTTTTGCCAGAGTGTCTTGCCTTTCCATGCCTGAGAAACTCTGATGGGTTTCTTAGCCAGATCCAAATGCCTTAAGGGCTGATTCTGAGGCCAGAATGCTGTTTAGGACACCTTTCATTCTATGATTCTGCTGTGTAGCCTGCTTCCCATGTTGGATCGTTTTCTCCTTTTTAATTCTATCAGTATTCGCAGACACTGGTCTTGTTTATGTGATCCTTTGACACTTAATCCTATCATTATGATCAATTATGAACTTAAACTGATTACTTTGACTAGTGAGATGGCATTGGTACATGCCAGCTTGATGGGATTGAGTTGGAATCCCCTGGCATGTTTCTAGCTCTACCATTAGGAGTAAGTCTGAGAGAGCATGTGCCGAACTGTACTGGTCGTCCCTCTCTCAGTCCCACTCTTATATTTAACAGGGGCCACTTTTCAGTTAAATTTAAACACCTAAGAATAATTATGTGTTAATCAAAGAGTTCAACCAATAATATTAATTAGAAAAACATACTAAAAGGGATAGAGTATTAAGTTGTTCCTCGACAGTTAGGACAAGGGCTGATCAAGTCATTGTTTCTCATAGTGTCCATTTCCCTTCTACAGGTTTCCTTTTAGGTGCTCAGTTAGTTGTCACAGATCAGGGAGAACCTATGATATATGTCCCTTTGGGACTGGCTTAATTCACTCAGCATGATGTTTTCCAAATTCCACCATCTTGTTGCAAATGACTGGATTTCATTTTTTTAGTGCTCTTTAGTATTCTGTAGAGCACATATCCCATAATTTCTTTATCTAGTCTTCTGTTGATGGGCATTTAGGTTGATTCCAGGTCTTAGCTATTGTGAATTGAGTTACAATAAACATTGAGGTGAAGACAGCTCTTTTATTTGCCAATTTAATTTCCTTTGGGTAAATTCCAAGGAGTGGGATGGCTGGATCATGTGGAAGGGCTATATTCAGGTTTCTGAGAAATCTCCAAACTGACTCACATAGTGGCTTTACCAGTTTGCATTCCCACCAACAGTGGGTTAGTGTCCCTTTTTCCCCACATCCTCGCCAGCACCTGTTGTTTCTTGATTTCTATATTTAAGCCATTCTAACTGGGGTGAGGTGAACTTGTGGTTTTGATTTGCATTTCCCTGATTGCTAGTGATCCTGAATATTTTTTATGTGTCTGTTGGACATTTGGATTTCCTCTTTTGAAAAATGTCTAGCGCAGTTCTGGCTGTTGCCTCTTCCAGCCAATTTGGGAGTAAACAATCGGAAGGAATTCCTCTCTCTCTCTCTGCCTCTCCTCTCTCTGTGTAACTCTCACTCTCAAATAAAAAATAAATAAATTTATATAAAAAAAGAAATGTCTATTTAGGTCCTGGTCCAATCTCTTAAGTGGATTGTTAGTTTTTTTTTGTTGTGGAGTTTCTTGATCTCTTTTTAGATTCTGTTATTAATCCTTTATCAGTTGCATAGTTTGCACATATTTTTTCCCACTCTGTCCATTGCCTTTTCACATTGCTGACTATTTCTTTTGCGGTACAGAAACTTCTCAATTTGATGTAATCCCAGTTGTTAATTCTGGCTTTGACAGCCTGTGCCTCTGGGGTCTTTTCCAAGAAGTCTTTTCCTGTGCCTTTATCTTGTAGGGTTTCTCAATGTTCTCTAATAATTTGATGGTATCGGATCGTAGAATTAGCTCTTTAATCCATGTTGAGTGTATTTTTGTGTAAGGTGTAAGGTAGGGGTCTTGCTTCAGCGTACTTTGGATCCCCTAAAGGATCATATCATCGGTAAAGAAGCATAGTTTGAATTCTTCCTTTCCAACTTGTATCCCTTTAATTTCTTTTTCTTGCCTAATGGCGCTGGCTAAAACTTCCAGAACTATATTGAATAGCAGTGGTGAGAGTGGGCATCCCTGTCTGGTACCAGATCTCAGTGGAAAGCTTCCAACTTTTCCCCATTCAGTAGTATGCTGGCCATGATTTTTTCATAAATTGCATTGATTGCATTGAGGATTGTTCCTTCTATACCCAGTTTGCTTAGAGTTTTCATCATGAAAGGGTGTTGAATTTTCTCAGATGCTTTCTCTGCATCTATTGAAATAATCATATTGTTTTTCTTCTGCAGTCTGTTAATGTGGTGTATCACATTGATTGATTTGCAAACATTGAACCATCCCTGCATACCAGGGATAAATCCCACTTGGTCTGGGTGGATGATCTTTCTGATGTGTTGTTGCATTGTATTGGTCAGAATTTTATTGAGGATTTTGCGTCTATGTTCATCAGGGAAATTGGTCTGTAATTATCCTTCTCTGCTGCATCCTTTTCAAGTTTAGGTTAAGGTGATGCTCATAAAAAGCATTTTGGAGGATTCCCTCTCTTTCAGTTGTTCTGAATAGTTAGAGAAGAATTGGAATTAGTTCTCCTTTAAATGTCTGGCAGAATTCAGCATTGAAGCCTCTGGTCCTGGGCTTTTCTTTGTTGAGAGGTACCTTTAAAATTATTTTTTTTTAAGCAGGCAGAGTTAGACAGTGAGAGAGAGAGAGACAGAAAGAAAGGTCTTCTTTCCATTGGTTCACCCCTGAAATGGCAGCTACGGCTGGTCACTGCGGCTGGCTCACTGCTTGATCGAAGACAGGAGCCTGGTGCTTCCTCTTCATCTCCCATATGGGTACATGGCCCATGCACTTGGGCTGTGCTCCACTGCCTTCCAGGGCTAGAGGAGAGCTGGACTGGAAGAGAAGCAACTGGGACAGAATCCGGTGCCCCAACCTGGACTAGAACCTGGGGTGCAGGCGCTGCAGGCAGAGGACTAGCCAAATGAGCTGCGGCGCAGGCCAGGATGGCCTTTATTACTGATTCAATTTCTGTCTCAATTGTGGGTCTGTTTAGGTTGTCTTCATAGTTCAATTTAGGTATGTTGTATTTGTCCAGTAATCTAACATATCTGATAGATTTCCCTGTTTGCTGGCATACAACTCTTTGTAGTAATTTCTGGTGTTTGTTGTTACAGTCCCTTTTTCATATTTGATTTTATTTATTTGGTACTTCTCTCTCCTTTTTTTTAATTAGTTGTGTCCATGGAGTGTCAACTGTTTATTTTTTAAAAAAACTCACTCTTCATTTGGCTGATCTTTTGTAATTTTTTTTCATACTCAATTCTGTTGATTTCTTCTGTAATTGTAATTATTTCTCTTCTCCCACTAGTTTTGCGTCTGGTTTGCTGCAGCTTTTCTAGATCCTTGAGATGCATTGATAGCTCATTTATTTGGTGCCTTTCCAGTTTTTTGATATAGGCACCTATTGCTATAAACTTTCCTCTTAACACTGCTTTTGCTGTATCCCGTAAGTTTTGATATGTTGTGTTGTTATCTTCATTTGCTTCCAGAAAGTTTTTGATTTCTCTTTTGATTTCTTCTGTGACCTGTTCTTCATTCAGGAGCATATTGTTCGGTCTCCATGTGTTTGCATATGCTCTAAGGATTCCTGAGTTGCTAAGTTCCAGCTTCATTCCATTGTCCTCTAAGAAAACTGCATGGTATGATTTCGATTCTTTGGAATTAGCTGAGACTTGCTTTATGGCCTAGTCAATCCTAGAGTAGGTTCCATGTACTGCTGAGAAGAATGTGTATTCTTCAAGTGTAGATATCTGTTAGATCCATTTAGGCTATAGTGTCAATTAAATCTGCTGTTTCCTTGCTGATTTTCTGTTTAGTTGATCTGTCCTTAGCTGAAAGTGGAGTATTGAAGTCCCCCAATGATATTGTATTGGAGTCTAAGTCTCCCTTTAAGGTCCTTAGCATATCTTTTAAATAACCGGTGCCCTATTATTATGTCCATACAGGTTTATAATAGTTACATCTTCCTGTTGAATTGATCCTTTAATCATTATATAGTGCCCTTCTTTGTCTCTCTTAACAGTGTTAGTGTTACAATTTATTTTTTCTGATATTAATATGGCCATACCAGCTCTTTTTTGGTTTCTGTTGGCGTGGAATATCTTTTTCCACCCTTTGACTTTCAGTCTGCATGCACTTTTCTAGGAAAGATGTATTTCTTGTAGGCAAATAGATGGGTTTTGTTCCTTAATCCATTCATCCAGTCTGTGTCTTTTAACTGGAGAGTTGAGGCCATTTATATCCAATGCGACTATTGATAAGTAGTGACTTTTCCCTGCCACTTTTCCAAATGTATTTCTAATATATGCTTTGAACTTGTGATCTTTTACTGAGAGATTTTCTTCCTTTACCTTCTTTCATGTGATGACCATGTTTCTGTGTGTAACACATCTTTAAGCATCTTTTGCAGGGCTGGATGAGTGGTGACAAATTCTTTCAATTTCTGTTTGCTATGAAAGGTCTTTATTTCACCTTCATTCACAAATGAGAGCTTTGCAGGATATAATATTCTGGCAGTTTTTTTCTCTTAGTACTTGGGCTATGTCTCACCATTCCCTCCTGTCCTGTAGGGATTGATGAGAAGTCTGCTGTGAGTCTCATTGGAGATCCTCTGAGAGTAATTTCTCTCTTGTACATTTTAGAATCTTTTCTTTATGTTTCATTGTGGTGAGTTTGATTACAATGTGTCATGGCGAGGATCTCTTCTGGTCATGTTTAATGGGAGTTCTGTGTGCTCCCTGTACTTGGATGTCTTTTTATTTCTCCAAAGACGGGAATTTTTCTGCTTGTATCTCTCTAAAAAGGCCTTCTACTCCTTTCTCTCTCTCCATGCCTTCAGAACGTCTAAAACCTGAATGTTGGGTTTTTTAATAGTATCCTGTAGATTCCCAACCATATTTTTTAGATTTCTAATTTCCTCTTCTTTTCTTTGGTTTGACTGTATGCTTTCCTGTGCTCTGTCTTCTAAGTCCGATATTCTCTCTTCTGCCACACTGATTCTGTTTTTAAGGTTCTCAACTGTGTTTTTTATTTGTTCTATTGAATTCCTCATTCCATTTTGATTCCTCCTTAAGATTTCATTTTCATAAGAGAGATTTTCTTTCATGTCCCGCATGGATTTCAGTATTTCATGCATTTGTGTTTTTTTAATGATTCTTTTTATTTATTTATTTATTTGACAGATAGAATGAGACAGTGAGAGATACAGAGAGAAAGGTCTTCCTTCCATTGGTTCACCCCCCAAATGTCTGCCGTGAACAGAGCTACACAGATCTGAAGTCAGGAGCCAGGTACTTCTTCCTGGTCTCCGACACAGGTGCAGGCACCTAAGCACTTGGGCCATCCTCCACTGCTTTCCAGGGCCACAGCAGAGAGTTGGCATGGAAGAGGAGCAACAGAGACTAGAAGCCAGCACCCTTATGTGATGCTGGCACCACAGGCAGAGGATTAACCAAGTGAGCCACGGTGCAGGCCCTCATGCATTTGTTTTTGATTACTTCTATATATTTTTTTTTTATTTTTTTGACAGGCAGAGTGGACAGTGAGAGAGAGAGACAGAGAGAAAGGTCTTCCTTTGCCGTTGGTTCACCCTCCAATGGCCGCCGCGGCCGGCGCGCTGCGGCCGGCGCACCGCGCTGATCCGATGGCAGGAGCCAGGAGCCAGGTGCTTTTCCTGGTCTCCCATGGGGTGCAGGGCCCAGGCACCTGGGCCATCCTCCACTGCACTCCCTGGCCACAGCAGAGGGCTGGCCTGGAAGAGGGGCAACCGGGACAGAATCTGGCGCCCCGACCGGGACTAGAACCCGGTGTGCCGGCGCCGCTAGGCGGAGGATTAGCCTAGTGAGCCGCGGCGCCGGCCCACTTCTATATATTCTTATCATAAATTTTTTTGAGTTCTATTTCTTTCATTTCTTCTATCTCATTGTCTTCATAATCTTGTATTAATTATCATGTTCTTTTGGGAGCGTCATGTTGTCTTCCTTGTTCTTGTCCCCTCAGTTGTTGCATTTGTTGTTTGCCATTTGTGGAGATACTTGTTATTTTCTTTTTTTTTTCCCACTGTGGCTACTTTTTTCATTTTATTATGACTCTTAAGATAAAAAGGGGACTGTCTGCTTTCAGTGACTCTCTAGAGTCTTGTGGTGGGTTTGGCCAGAGAGCTCTGTTCAGTTCTTCAGGGTTAAGGGTGTGCTTAAGGTGACAAACCCAGGTTGGGTGTGATAAATCTCTCCCTCTCTCTCTCTCTCTCTCTCTCTGTTTTTAATCAGAAGGGAAGTAATTCCACTCAGCTGAGCTCTTCTTCTCGATGGCGATCAGTGCCTGAGCACTAGCCCCGATGGGAATAATATTCGTCTGCTCTGTACCAAGGATCACACAAAGGATCTCTGCAGTCCTCAGTGTAAGCTCAGATCCTCCTGCAGTGTCTCTCACTGAGTAGCCAAGGCCGCTCGAGTTTGTGGCGTCTCCCACTGAGAGTACTCACATCTCAGCCACACTGTGAGTTCTCTCACACACTCTCATTTTTTTTTTCCTTTTTTCACAGTCCCAGTTCATGAGCTCCACTCATTCACTAGGTCTTGGTCTCCAGATTTCTGAGGTATCTCCATGCTGTCTTTCACAGTGGTTACAACCAGTTTACATTCCCACCAATGGTGGACCAAGATATCTTTTTCCCCACATCCTCACCAGCTTTTTTCATTTGTTAATTTCTGTTTCATGGCCATTCTAACTGGAGTGAGGCTAAACCTTATTGTGGTTTTGATTTGCATTTCCTCGATGGCTAGTGATCCTGAGCATTTTCTCAAGTGTTTATTGGCCATGTGAATTTCCTCTGTTGAAAAATGCCTATCAAAGTCTTTGGCCCATTTCTTAAATGGATTGTTTGTTTTATTTTGTTTTAAATTTCTTGAGCTCTTTATAGATTCTGGATATTAACCCTTTATTAGTTGTGTAGTTTGCAAATATCTTCTCACATTCTGTTGGTTGCCTCTTCACTTTGCCGAGTGTTTCTTTTGCATTGTATAAGCTTCTTGATGGAATCCCATTTGTCAATTTTGGCTTTGATTGGCTGTGCTGTGAGGTCTTTTCCAAGAAGTCTTGCATATCCCAATGTCTTGCAGAGTTTCTCTAATGTTCATTAATGAGTTGATTGTATTGAGTTGTAGATTTAGTTCTTTGATCAATTTTAAGTGGTATCCTGTCACAGCCAGTTGATATACATACACACAAAGGCTTCCATGGCTTCGGCTGGAGCCCAAAATGTCACTTCCCTTTTCCAGCTGGGTGCTGACCACTTTTGTAGAGAAGATGGGATAAGATAAATGTGCCCCTTTTACTTCTGCTGGGTCTGCAAGTACCTTAGGTCTCCAGGCCAGACTCACACCATGCTCGTCTTCTGGCTATATCAATACAGGTTATCGCAGTTTGGTCTCACCTCCATCTCTAAGCTGCTACCCCACTCTGACTCGGCTGCTTAGTGTGTTGTGTCCATTTTCATGCTGTGTGCCTGCAGCTTCCACATAGGCCCATGGCATTCCTCTTCCCTCTGTAGAAACTCCATTTTTGTGTTCTCTGATTCTCCCATTACAGCACACTTCCTACGCTATTTTTTGTTTGTTTGTTTTGCTATTGATCCCTATCCTAGCACAGCACATTGTTCCCTTCTGCCACCTTGGAGTCTCATGAATTTCTCTTTCTCTCTCTTTCTGTTTCTCCTTCATACATACACACACACATGCACACATATACATATATATTATATGTACCTATGCCCTTGTTTATGTAAGCATACGTTTTGAGAATTTGGTTTCCTAAAAGTTTTGCTGAAAAAATTTCAATTAACTGAAAATACTTGTACATGTTTGAGATTTTGTAAAATTTTATTTCTTTTCCTCAATCATCTCAATAACAAATATTTCAGGAAGCTTTGTGTTCTTTTTCCTCTTTTTACAATGCAGGACTCTGAAGATGGAAGGACTTACTTTGTCAAGATCCATGCTCCTTGGGAGGTATTAGTTACTTATGCTGAAGTATTGGGAATCAAAATGCCTATTCAGGAGAGTGATGTTCCCCAAAATGAGGACACTCCATTGACCTATATGCTTTCGGCTGTGAAACTTCCAGCGAGTGTGAAGTATCCTCATCCTGAATATTTCGCTGCCCAGTTCAGCAGACATCGTCAAGAGCTCTTCCTCATTGATGATCCATCAACTTTCTTTCCATCCTCGGCAAGAAACAGAATTGTAGGTAGAGAAACCTTCGGGCACATTCCTTCAAATGTTGTGTGTGTGCCTTTGTGTCCTTGTGTACAGGTGTGTGTATAATACAATGTCTGCAAGGTGTTCCTTTGTAGAATATGAGCACTTCATGGTGTTGGGTGAGTTTGAAAGTTTGTTTGGACCCTAAAACCCATTATCATCCCTACCTCTCAAATTGTTTTTTTTTAAAAAATGAGTGGTTGACAGTGTGGATATAGTAAAGATACAGGGTTCATGCAATACTCAGAAAAGCACCTAATTTTGAGAAGCAGAAGACATTTATTTTGTACATTTTTAATGAAATAGTTCTATAATCATAGAGGTTACTTGTAAAATTCAGTATACAGTAAGGACGGTTTCAATCATTCCCAATAAAATGGGAATAACTAAATTTTTATATGTGGATAGAATTTGTGAAACCTGAGAAATCTTTTCCCCTCTTTTAAAACCATTTTCAGTCTTTGAATCATTATTTCCTCTACATTTGTAGTCCTAGAATGTTTAACTTTCCCATTAGAACCTTGCCTCCTAAAGAATCATGGTTTCTGTGTGGCCATTTCTTTGTGTTTTGTGTTTAGACAGGAATAATATCTATTTCATTGATTACCCTGAAAATTAAATAATTCAAAAAATTGAAGGAGTTAAATTGTGCCAGGCATATAATAAGTGTTCAGTAAGTGTGAGATACTATCATTCTAATTGCTCTGACTTTAGATGAAAACTTTAGATTCTGTATTGCTTTTACACTTTCTATCTACTGCTTATTAATATAGTCACTATGGGTCAGCGGTCATAGACCCCTTTCTCTTCCTGAGCAAGTTAAGAGGCAAGATTATATTTTTCCCACATCTAAAATAAATATTTTTAAAATTCACTGGCAGGAGTACTAAAAATATAATTCCTAGAACATAGGCTTTTATTATAATATAAATGCACAAATGAAAAATACTGTCCCATTGCTTTCTAGGATTAAAAAGCAAAAGAAAAAAAACCTACAAGACAACCTTTAGGAAATAAAGAGCATATGACAGGGAACCAGAGAAGTTGTTTTGAGTCACAATCCTGCTACTTTCTAAATAAGATAATTTCTCTTGAAATAAACAAAATAATGTGGGTATTACTATGGAATCCAAATGAAAGCATGTATGTGAAGCACTCTGCAAATTTTAAGGTATTTTGGAGATACTTGGTACATTAAAAAGTTGCTAATACAAAGCAAGAAATTAGGAATTTGCTCAGTATTAGAAATGTCAGTATTTGTTTACTTTTACTTACTCTTTGTAAACAGTCAAATACCTTAGGGTAATTAGCAGCAAAGCACAATAATTTCTCCTCCTTCATGGTGGAGTGATAAAAATCTTGCTCTGTTGAGGAAGTTATTTTACAGATTTGCATATTAAAACCCCCCTTCTTTCCTACCCTCCTCCCAAACACTGTACTATATGTATGTACAAATCAAATAGTATTACAAGAACATCTCACATCAGGATAGAATTTCATACTTTTCAGAGCATCTTCAGAGCCATCATGACACTGGAAGCTCACAGTATATACTATATATTTTACTTTTACATATGTGAGCATGTATGTCTGCATATCAAACATATAGATGCATATATGAAAGATATTTTGTGTCACATCTTTTGTTGTGGACAAAGTCCAGACTTTCAAATATGAACCAAGCTCTAGATTTATCCAGCTGTAAAGAGGGAAAAAGCTCATGCTTTCAGTAGGAGACTAAAATTTAACATATGGCCAAGAAATTTGTATATAAAAGAGGAACAGTAAAACACATCTGATCACTTGAATAACAAGACTCTGGACAGAGAACTGGTTCTTAGTTCACACTGAAGCTGAAGTTTCAGTCCACCTATAATGAAATATTTTCCATTGCACTAATAATGCCTTACATGTATTCATGTCATTATCTTTTCAGTCTAAATAGTATTTCACAGTTTGACATTTTATGAGTGCACTCCTTCCAATATAGATTCTTTTTGATAGTTTTTTAAATTATTTTCAATTTGGGGCTTTTAACATATTCTAATTCATACATCCAAATATCTACAAATCATCTTATATGTTCTTATGACAAGCACTGTATTTGCACTGCCTAAAGCCAAACTTTTTAGCTCTTCTCTCTTGACTGTAACCATCAAAAAATAGACAAAAACCATCTCTCTCTTTTTCCCTCTCTCCCATCCTCTTTCAATCTGTGTCCATGCCTGTGTCTGTATCTGTATCTGTGTCTCTGTCTTTATCTCTGTCTCTGTCTCTCTTCATTCAGCACTTCCATTAAAGCATCAGAAAGAAACCTAAGATTTCTTTACACTACCAATTTGTCTCAGCCATGTTCAATCCATCAGTAGCTTCTATTAATGTAAATATCTAAATCCTAAATATCTCTTGAATCCATATTCTTTCAGTTCCATCCCCACTATTAGCAAATTTTCCAAAAACTTATAGCCATCATTAAAGAGATCTACCACAATGTTTTTTTAATGAGTCTCCATACCGATTTTTTGCTACCTCTAATATATGTGAATAACATATGCAAAACCTTCAAACCTCTTCTTTTTTTTTCCTTTCTTCTTTTCTTCTTCCTTCCTTTTTCTCTTTCCCTCCCCTCCTTCCTCCTTTCCTTCCATCTCTCTTTCTCTCTCTCCTTCTTTATTTCTTTTGTAAGATTTATCTATTTGAAAGGTATATTTTCAAAGACAGTGAAGAGAGAAGAGAAGAGAGATCTGTCCACTGGTTTACTCCCCAGATGCCACAATACCTGGGATTGGGCCATGTTAAAGTCAGGAGAAAAGGAACTCCATCCATGTTTCCTACATGGGTGCAGGGACCCAAGAATTTGGACCGTATTCCACTGCTTTCCCAGACACATTAGCAAGGAGCTGGACTGGAAGTGGAGTAAGCCAGGAGTCAAACCCATGCTCTTAGGAGAAGCTGACATTGTTAACCAGTGGCCTAACATGCTGTGCTGCAACACTGGCCCCAGCATCAATACTTCTTTTACAGTATAGATCAGTGTTTTTAATGTGGCTGAGAACTACATGATTTCCTTCAGAGGAATTACAATATACATAGGTATATAATTTGTATGCATATGCTGATTTTATTTCCTTATGGTAAATTCCCAGGAATGGGATGGCGGTGTCATGGTAAGGCTATATTCAATTTTTTTAAAAGATTATTTATTTGAGAGGTAGAGTTATAGACAGTGAGAGGGAGAGACAGAGAGAAAGGTCTTCCATCTGCTGGTTCACTCCACAGATGGCCGCAACTCCTGGACGTAGGCCCATCAGGAGCCAGGAGCTTCCACATCTCCCATGTGGGTGCAGGGACCCAAGCCCTTGGGCCATCTTCTGCTGCTTTCCCAGGCCATAGCAGAGAGCTGGATGGGAAGAGGAGCAGCTGGGACTAGAATCAATGCCCACGTGGGATGCTGGCACTGCAGACAGAGGATTAACCTACCTTGCCACAGTGCCAGCCCCAATATATTCAGATTTCTGAGGTATCTCCATACTGTCTTCCACAGTGGATGTACCAGCTTACATTCCCACTGACAGTGGATTAGGATATCTTTTCCCCTACATCCTCACCATTATTTATTCTTTGTTGATTTCTGTATGAAATCCATTCTAACTGGGGTGAGGTGAAACCTCATTGTGCTTTTGATTGCATTTCCCTGATGGTTAGTGATCCTGAGAATTTTTTCAAGTGATAGTTGGCCATTTGAATTGCCTCTTCTGAAAAATGCCTGATAAAATCATTTGCCCATTTTTAAATTGGATGGTTTGTTTTATTGCTCTTGAGTTTCTTGGGCTCTTTTTAGATTCTGTGTATTAATCATATATCAGTTGCCTAGTTTGTAAATATTTTCTTCCATTCTGTTGGTTGCCTCTTTGCTTTGCTGCGTGTGTGTTTTACAGTCCAGAAAATTTTCAATTTGATATAATCCCATTTGTCAATTTTGGCATTGATGCCTGTGCTTCTGGGGCCTTTTCCAAGAAGTCTTTGCCTATGCCAGTGTCTTGCACAGTTTACCCAATGGTCTCTAATAATTTGATGGTATTGGGTCATAAATTTAGCCTTTGAGCCATTTTGAGTGGATTTTTGTATAAGGTGTAACGTAGGGGTCTTGTTTCATACTTCTGGATTTGGAGATCCACTTTTCCCAGCACCATTTGTTAGAGAGACTGTTCTTGTTCCAGGGATTGATTTTAGCTCTTTTGTCAAAGGTAAGTTGGTAGTAGATGCATGGATTGATTGCTGGAGTTTCTATTCTGTTCCACTGGTCTACATGTCTATTTTTTTTGCCAGTAACAGACTATTTTGATTATAACTGCCCTGTAGTATGTCTTGAAATCTGGTATTCAGATGCCTCAGCTTTGTTTTTGTTGTATAAGATTGCTTTAGTTATTCAAGGTCTCCTCTGTTTCCATATGAATTTCAGGATTGTTTTTTCTAGATCTGAAAAGAATGTCCTTGGTATTTTGATCGAGATCACATTGAATCTGTAAATTGCTTTCAGTAGTATGGAATTCTTTTAAAAAATATTTTTTCATTTTATTTGAAATGCAGAGTTACAGAGAGACAGAGGCAGAGGGGGGAGGGAGAGGGGGGTCCTCCATCCACCAGTTCTCTCCTCAGACAACCCCAGTAGTATGTATATTTTAATGATATTGATTCTTCCAGCCCATGAACATGGAAGATTTTTCCACTTTTTGGTGTCTTCTATTTCTTTCTTTAATGCATTATAATTTTCATCATAGAAAGCTTTGATGCCCTTGGTTAAATTTATTCTAAGGTTTTCATTTTTTTTTTTTGTAGCTATTGTGACTGGAATTATTTTAGAGGTTCTTTCTCAGCTATGGCATTGTCTGTATAGAAAAACTATTGATTTTTGTGTGTTAATTTTATATCCTGCCACTTTACCAAATTCTTATGAGTTCCAATAGTCTCTTAGTTGTTTCTTTTGGATCCCATATATATGGAATCATGTCATCTGTAAATAGCGATCATTTGACTTCCTCCTTCCCAATTTATTTCCCTTTGCTTTCTTTTTCTTGTCTAATGGCTCTGGCTAAAACTTCCAGGACTATATCGAATAGCAGTGGTGAGAGTGGGCATCCTTATCTGGTTCCAGATCTTAGTTGATATGCTTCCAACATTTTCCCACTCAGTTAGATGCTGGCCATAGGTTTGACATAAATTGCCATGATTGTGTTGAGGAATGATCATTCTATCCCCAATTTGCTTATGGTTTTCATCATGAAAGGATGTTGTATTTTATCAGATGTTTCTCTGCATCTGTTGAGATAATCATATGGTTTTTGTTCTTCAGTTTGTTAAGGTGATGTATCACATTGATTGATTTGTGAAGACTGAATCATCCCTGTGTACCAGAGATAAATATCATTTGATCCAGTGAGTGATATTTTTGATGTGCTATTGGATTCGATTGGCTAAGATTTTGTTGAGGATTTTTGCATCTATGTTCATTAGGGAAATTCATCTATAGTTTTCTTTTTCTGTTGTATCTTTTTCAGGTTTAGAAATTAAGGTGATGCTGGCTTCATAGAAGGAGTTTGGGAGGTTCCCCCCTTCAATTGTTTTGAATGACTTAAGAACTGAAATTAGTTCTTTTTTTAAATATCTGGTAGAATTCAGCAGTGAATCCATCCAGTTCTTAACCTCTCTTTGTTGGGAGTGTCTTTATCACTGATTCATTTTCCATCTTGGTTATTGGGCTTTTTATGTCTTATGTGTCTTCATGACTCAATTTTGGTAGCATCTATGTATCCATTGTTTTTCTCCTAATTTTCCTAATTTGTTAGCATGAAGCTCTTTGTAGTAATTCCTGATGATTCTTTTTATTTCTGTGGTACCTGTTGTTACATTTTTTTATCTCTGCTTTTATTGATTTGGATCTTCTCCCTCTTTTTTTGTTATTTGGGCAAATGGTTTATCCATCTTGTTTATATTTTCAAAAAACAGGTCTTTGTTTTGCTGATCTTTTGTATTTTTTTTTAATTTTTTCCCTAATTTTAATCATTTCTTAAGTCCTACTAGTGTTGGGTTTGATTTTCTGTTGTTTTTCTACTTACTTGAGATGCATTGATAGCTCATTTATTTGATGCCTTTCCAATTTCTTGATGTAGGTACCAACTGGTATAAACTTTCCTCTTAAGACTACTTTTGCTGTATCCCATAAGTCTTGATATGTTTCCAAAATTTTTTAATTCTCTTTTTATTTCTTCTATGACCCACTGTTCATTCAGGAGTATCTTGTTCAGTTTCCATGTGTTTGCATATGTTCCACAGATTCTTGAGTTGCTGATCTCCATCTTCATTCCATTGTGGTCAGAGAAGATACATGATATGATTTTGAATTTTTTGA